>NW_028172969.1:0-15000 GCF_963971535.1 Notolepis coatsorum | reverse complement strand
CCAGAGCACGACCAGCAGGGTGGTGTGGAGCGGGGATGACGCCCACCATGACGCCAGCTCCCTCGCGAGAAGAACCCGCCCCTCCTTGTTGCCTGTGGCAGCCACAGTGATCACAGAGCACACACACACACACACACACACACACACACACACACACACACACACACACACACACACACACACACACCACACACGTACGCCACACACACACACACACACACACACACACACACACACACACACACACAGTGTCGACCGGGGGACTCAAAGTTCTGGGTTGTGTACTGGTCCCCCGGTGGAGGGGTGGGGGGACGCAGGGGGGGGTGGGGGTGACACAGCGGTGTGTGTGTGTGTGTGTGTGTGTGTGTGTGTGTGTGTGTGTGTGTGTGTGTGTGTGTGTGTGTGTGTGTGTGTGTGTTGTGTGTGTGTGTGTGTGTGTGTGTGTGTGTGTGTGTGTGTGTGTGTGTGTGTGTGTGTGTGTGTGTGTGTGTGTGTGTGTGTGATTCTATGTTGCATTGACAGCTCCCATGGCCAGGCAGAACGTACACGCGGAGCCCGTGCCAAATCTTTAATGGAAACCAGACTCCACATGAGGACCGAGTCTTTCACGGCAACGCACTCCAGAGGGAACCAGTGGAGGACTCTGTGGGGAGGAGGGGAGGAGGGGGGGGGGGGGGGGGGGGAGGAGAGGAACGAAAGATAGAAGAGGAAAGAGATCTCAAAGGATGGGGCCTCAATCACCAGCTCTATATCAAGTGTCACACAGGGGTCAGAGGTCAGAGAACCTTTCACTGCTATTTGTTACTTTCCCCCCAGACAGGTGAGGTTGCCTGTGATGGAGAGGTGATCTCTATCTATATATCTATCTCCAGTGTCTGTTTCTGTTTCTGTGTGTGTGTGTGTGTGTGTGTGTGTGTGTGTGTGTGTGTGTGTGTGTGTGTGTGTGTGTGTGTGTGTGTGTGTGTGTGTGTGTGTGTGTGTGTGTGTGTGTGTGTGTGTGTGTGTGTGTGTGTGTGCATGCTTGTCTGGGTGTGTGGGAACAAGCCTGTTGATGTGTTGTGGACAGGGTTTGGAGGTAACTGATTAAATGTAAGAGGATTACAGTAATCTGATTACAAGAAAAAGGTAAATGATTGATTGATTGATTGATTGATTTTATTGTGGATTAGAGACATCATCCAAGGGATAAAAACATGTTAATTGCAAGCACTTATTTCCATCATGGTCCCTGGTATTAAAAAACAGGACATACATCAACATCATAAAACATTAAGATACAATATGCATATACAGTTGAAGATAAAAGATAATAAATAAATATGCTACCCTCTCTTTCCTATGCCGATGATCGTACATGCTTTTTGAAGCCAGTTAACCCGGGGGCCTGTTTGATGCTGCTGGCAGGCTGTTCCACAGAACTGCAGCTGAGTAAAGGAAGGTCTGCTGGCCGTACGAATGTGTTTAAATCTAAATGGAACTATGTTTGTGTCTCTACCTCTGGTTTTATGGCTATGGTTGTTTTTTACATATTGAAAGTAAGTTTGAAGGTAGCTTGGCACCTCCCCTTTATAAATTCTATATACTAGGCATAGCTTATCATTATACTCTTTTGTCCACCCTGAGCCACGCCAGGCTGTTGAAGTGGGGCTGGTCTAAGTGAGTATGAGTGGGGAGCTGCAGGACTATCCTAACTAGCTTGTTCTGGGCAGTTTGAAGTCTAGTTCTCAAGTTGCTGGGGCCACTGTCATACCATGACAAGCAAGCATAGTCAAAATGACACTGAACCAGTGCCCCTGCAAGTGCTCTAAGAGCTTTCCTGTCCAGGTATTTTGAGTTTCTAGCTAGGAATTTTATTCTGTTGTTGACCTTGGCTATTACCTTTTTCGCCATGCTTTCCCCTGAGAGTGTGTTTTCTAAAGTACACCCTAGATACACCACTGATTTGGTACTGGTGACCACTGAGCTACCTAACTGTATCTTGAAATCTTCCTGTGTTTTCTGTTTCCTTGTGGTAGAAAATAAAATGGATTCTGTTTTACCTAAATGGAGAGACAGCCGGTTTTCTGAAAGCCACTGACTGACATTCCCTAACTCCATGCTAAGTCTGCTTTCAATATCCGTTTTGCTTTTATTTGACACCATGAGAGCCGAATCATCCGCGTAGAGCAGGAGATCACATGAGCAGGCTGACTGCATGTCATTTATATAAAGGAGGAAGAACAAGGGCCCCAGCAAACTTCCCTGAGGGACCCCGCAGTCCACCGTCCTCAGATCTGAAAGGACCCCTCCCACCTCTACACGTTGTTCCCTTCCCCTCAAGTATGAACTGGCCCAGTTTGTGGCCATATCATTAAAACCTATTGCTGTTAACTTCCTTAAGAGGATAGTGTGGTCCACCGTGTCAAATGCCTTTTGTAGGTTTAACATCACCATGCCACAGAGATTTCCTCTGTCTATCTCTTTCTTAATGTGATCTGTTAGAAACAGAAGACAGGTGTCTGTGGAGTGCTGCCTTTTTTGTAAAGTGGTATTACTCTGGCCAGCTTAAGCTCACTTGGAAACGTTCCCGATTCAATGGAAAGATTCACAATATGCGTTATACTGGGGGAGTAAGTTAAGTATATGTCACACTTATAAGTTAAGTATAAGTGTGACATGTACACCAATGTGTGGCATCCAACCAGAATGCAAATGTAACAGTAAAGTGGAATAGTAATATACAACGTGCAGGTGATTAAACTGGGTATAAAATATATAAATTAGTACTACTGAGTAATAGTGCTAATCAGATGTATGTACAGAGTTGTTGTGAGGTTTCTGTCCTTGCCTTCTCACTCGTTCTGTTCCTTTAACCACCCTCGCTTTGTTTTCATTCATTTTTTCTGTCAAGTATTTCAATTCCCTCGTTCACACGTTTCTCCCCGCTGACGTCATCTGAGACGTCGCTGATTGGTTCCCTCACTTCCCCACGCTTTTCAATCACATTCCCCAGCTGTCACTGCCTTTCAATCAATCGATCCCTCATTATTTATACCCCGTTTTCCCCACCCTAAGTTGTTGGTTCGTCTTGATTTGTCGCTGGATGTTTTTCCCCGTTGCTTCTGTTTCACTGTGCTAATCTCCAGGAAATTCCTTGAAGCCTTCGCTTGGATACCTGCTCCGTGGCGCGCGCTCGCCTCCACTGTTGTTCCTGTTCCTTTTACGCAGCTCGTCTGGGTGAGTTTTTCTAGATTGACTGTCTTGACCTATTTCCGATTTTCGTGTGTAACCTTTACACTGAAGTCTACCACCTTTTTGTCAGACAGTCACTCACCCAGCCTTTATCGTTTTTGCCCTTTCCTTTATGGAATAATATTTTGGGATCTTCCACCTCCCACTGTGTATTGACACGAAGATATTATTTCACATTTGGACTGTGTTTGGATTTTTGCTCACTGTGTATTTACACGAAGATATTGTTTCACATTTGGACTGTGTTTGGATTTTTGCTCACTGTGTGTTTACACGAAGATAGTATTTCACATTTGGACGGTGTTTGGATTTTGCTCACTGTGTGTTTACAAGAAGATATTCACTTGGGCTGTTTTTGGAGGATTGCACATCACTGTGTTGTTTAACACGAAGAATATAACACCCTGTCCACCAGCTCGTTTCAAGTCTGCTCTGTCACTGACCCGTTCCCTCTCTCCCTCTCTCGGTCTTACACAACATCTGAGAGGTCCGCCGTGAGAGTCTGCAGAGCGGTACAGAGGTCTGCTCCTGCTTCCCAAGACTACCCTTCCGGGAGAAGCTGCAGAGCAGCAGAACTTTGCCCCTTGTTCATTGTACCTGTTTCTTGTTGACCTGCTTTCCCTGTTTCACTTATTCTAGTCACCAAATAAACAAGCCCTCGTATTTGGCAACTCTGAATCCAACTCTCTTGTGTCGTTGCGTTTGGGGTCGGTGTCAAACCATAACATTACGAACCAACCATGACGACCCCAGCCGACACAGAGGGGGTCAGAACCGCACTTGCATTTCAAGTCGAGTTGACCAGGGATCACGGTCTCCAACTAGAGCGGGCTGCGGCTGCGGTGCAGAACCTCAGGGACCAGGTCCTGCCTATGCAGGGTTCAATGGCCGCTATGGCGGGACAACAGTCCGAGATTCTCGCCCAGCTTAACTCGCTGGGCGACGCCGTTAATACTTTTCATCTCTCACACCCTCCAGGAACATTCCCCGCAGCCCCAGCAGATCTCGCACCTCGGGAACCCCTTCTCTCCGTCCCACGGCTGTTTGACGGTAATCCCGAGGAGTGTGCCACATTCATCATGCAATGTGAGTTGGTTTTCCGTCATCAGCCAAGCCGTTTTTCAGCTCATGGGTCCCGAGTGGCTTATATAACCAACCTACTTTCAGGCCATGCTGCCCAGTGGGTCACATCCTCCTGGGCAATGGAAGCAGATTTTTTGTTCTCCTACCCAGACTTCGTGGCGGAGCTCCGCAGAGTGTTCCACCATCCAGCCCGAGGTCTGGACCCTGGAGCCCGGTTGGGGACCTTCCGGCAAGGGAGCAGCAGGGTGACGGACTATGTCATGGAGTTTCGACTGGCGGCGGTGGAGAGCGGATGGAACGAACCTGCTCTTCGCCTAACCTTCATAAGGGGGCTCAGTGACGCAGTCCGGGACCAGCTCGCTACCAGGGAGGTGCCCGACTCCCTCGAGGAGCTGTTTAGCCTTGTCATCCGTATTGACGGACGCCTCCTGGAGAGAAGGCGCGAGAGGGCCCGACTGTCACCTCCTGAAGCACCCCGGACTCCTGGACGCCCCGTCCCCAACACTACTGTGGGTAACAGGCTTCCCCGTCCGGTGCGCGAGGAGGAACCCATGCAGCTGGGACGCTCTCATCTGAGCCAGGCGGAGCGTCAGGCAAGGCTCAGGTCCGGTCTCTGCCTCTACTGCGGAGGTGCGGGACACCGTATCGCCGACTGCCCTACCCGGCCAAAAGATCGGGCTCACCAAGACCCCGGGAGATCCTGGTGAGCCGTTTTTCCCATTCCCAGCGCCGCGCACCACCTGACCATCTGTTGAGCGTCACCCTGGCCTGGGGGGACCAACGTGCCACGGTGGAGGCCCTCATCGACTCTGGGGCAGACGAGAACTTCCTCGACTTCGAGTTTGCCACCCAAGCCAACATACCTCTTGAGGCCCTTGTGAGGCCCTTGGAGATCTTTTCGTTGGACCAACACCGCCTGGCCGACATCTCTCAACGGACCGGCCCAGTCTTGCTGACCATTGCTGGGAACCACGTAGAGAGGATCCAGTTCCTCATTACCCAATCCCCCCTTGTCCCGGTGGTCCTGGGTAGGCCCTGGCTCGCGCTGCACGAGCCCCACATCGCCTGGGCCTCCGGTACCATCAGGGGCTGGAGCTCCTCCTGTCACGCCCGCTGTCTACAGGCGGCGTCTTGTCCCCCACCCCGGAGACCGGCTGGTGAGTTGCCCCCGGATCCCTCGTCCGTTCCTCCCGAGTACCACGACCTCATGGAGGTATTCAGTAAGACCAGGGCTCAGTCCCTTCCACCTCACCGCCCCTATGACTGCGCCATCAACCTCCGCCAAGGGGCTCCCCTTCCCGGCAGCCGCCTCTACAGTCTGACTGCCCCGGAGAAGAAGGCGATGGATCTCTACATCTCTGAGTCATTGGAAGCAGGACTCATTCGGCCTTCCTCCTCCCCGGTGGCGGCCGGGTTCTTCTTTGTTGGAAAGAAGGATGGGGACCTGCGACCCTGCATCGACTATCGTCAGCTCAACGAGATCACCATCAAGAACAAATACCCCCTACCTCTCATGAGCTCCACCTTCGAGCCACTGACCCAGGCCTCGTTCTTCACCAAGCTGGATCTCCGAAGTGCCTATCATCTTGTCCGTATCCGTGAGGGCGATGAATGGAAGACCGCCTTCAAGACCCCCAGGGGCCACTATGAGTACCTTGTGATGCCGTTCGGTCTCACCAACGCCCCGGCGGTATTCCAGGCACTCATGAACGATGTCCTCCGTGACATGCTGGAGGTGTTCGTGGTGGTGTACCTGGACGACATTCTTATCTTTTCCAGGACCCTCGAGGAACACATCCTGCATGTCCGCCGGGTGCTGGAGCGCCTCCTCCACAATCGGCTCTTCGTCAAGGCGGAGAAGTGCCGTTTCCACTCCAACTCCGTCGACTACCTGGGCTTCATCGTGGAGAAGGGCTTGACCCGAGCGGATCCTCGCAAGATCCAGGCTGTGGAGGATTGGCCGGAACCCACCACTCGGAAGGAGCTACAGAGTTTCCTCGGGTTCGCAAACTTCTACCGAAGGTTCATCCGGAACTACAGCCAAGTGGCGGAGCCTCTTACCAAGCTGACCTCCCCCGCTCTGCCGTTCGACTGGTCCCCAGCGGCATGCGCTGCGTTCCGCTCCCTCAAGAGAAGGTTCACTTCCGCTCCTATCCTGCTCCACCCTGACCCCAAGAGACAGTTCATCGTGGAGGTGGACGCCTCGGATTCTGGCCTGGGCGCTGTCCTATCCCAGCGTTCTCCTTCCGACCAGAAGGTACATCCTTGCGCCTTCTACTCGCGTCGCTTCCTCCCCGCCGAGAGGAACTACGACACCGGCAATCGGGAGCTACTGGCGGTCGTGGCGGCTCTGGAGGAGTGGCGTCATTGGCTAGAGGGTGCCGAGGAGCCTTTTACCATCTGGACGGACCACAAGAACCTAACGTTCATCCGCGCTTCCAGGCGCCTCAACGGTCGGCAGGCGAGATGGGCCAGTTTCCTCAGTCGGTTCGACTTCTCGCTGACCTTCCGCCCCGGTTCCCGCAACACGAAGGCCGACTCCCTGTCCCGGATGCACTCCAAGGGGGCTCCACCCTCTGAGGACCCATCTCCCATCATCCCGGAGGCCCGAGTGGTTGGAGCCATCACCTTGGGCATCGAGGGTGTGGTGAGGCGTGCCCTACGCTTCCAACGTGCTCCAAGCAACGTCCCTAGGAGCCGTCTCTTCGTCCCTGACTCTGTCCGGTCCCAGGTACTGCTGTGGGGCCATACCAGCCGGTTCGCCTGCCACCCAGGCGTCCATCGCACGTTCTCCTTCCTGGCTCGTCGTTTCTGGTGGCCCACCATGCGAAACGACGTCAAGGAGTTCGTATTGGCCTGCGCGGTCTGTGCCCGCAGCAAGGCCTCTCACCAGGCACCCTCCGGGCTCTTGCAGCCACTTCCCGTTCCAAGCCGTCCGTGGTCACATGTGGCGCTCGACTTCGTCACTGGACTACCCTCCTCCCAGGGGAACACCTGCCTTCTGACCGTGGTGGATCGATTCAGCAAGGGGGTCCACCTCGTGGCCCTCTCCAAGCTTCCCTCAGCAGCCGAGACGGCGGACCTCCTGACGCACCACGTGTTCCGCCTTCACGGTTTCCCCCAGGACATCGTCTCTGACCGGGGGCCCCAGTTCACCTCCCAGGTTTGGCGGGCTTTCTGCAAGGGATTGGGGGCAACGGTCAGTCTCTCCTCCGGCTACCATCCCCAGACAAACGGGCAGACGGAGAGGATGAACCAGAGCGTGGAGTCTGCTCTTCGGTGTGTGGCAGCCGAGAGGCCGGCATCCTGGAGTCGTTTCCTTCCCTGGGTTGAATACTCGATCAACTCAATGGTCAGTTCCGCCACCGGCCTCTCCCCCTTTGAGGCCTCCCTAGGCTACCAGCCCCCTCTTTTTCCCGCACTGGAGACGGAAGTGGCAGTTCCCTCCGTGCAGGTCCACCTCGACCGCTGCCGTCGCGTTTGGGAGATCACCAGGACCGCGCTGCTCCGGACATCTGAGCGCGCCTGTCGTGGTGCCGACCGGCGCCGGGTTCCCGCGCCGACTTACCGCCCTGGGCAGAGGGTGTGGCTCTCCGCGAAGGACCTCCCGCTACGGTCCTCGGCCAAGAAGCTCAACCCTCGCTTCGTCGGTCCTTTCGAGGTCCTGAAGGTACTCAGTCCGGCGGCCCTGCGCCTGAAGCTTCCTGCATCCATGCACATCCACCCCGTGTTCCATGTCTCCCGGGTTAAGCCCGTCTCCCTCAGTCCCCTTATGCCTCCAGCTCCTGATCCACCGCCTCCTGTGCTAGTGGATGGTCACCCCCAGTGGCAGGTCCGCCGGTTGATGGGCGTTCGTCGGCGGGGCCGGGGATTCCAATACCTGGTGGACTGGGAGGGTTACGGCCCTGAGGAGCGTAGCTGGGTCTCCCGGCAGCTCATCGTGGATCCCGGCTTGATCACCGACTTCCATCGGGCCCATCCTGACGAGCCGGGTCGGCCTGGTCGCCGGGCGGCTCCCGTTGAGGGGGGGGTACTGTGAGGTTTCTGTCCTTGCCTTCTCACTCGTTCTGTTCCTTTAACCACCCTCGCTTTGTTTTCATTCATTTTTTCTGTCAAGTATTTCAATTCCCTCGTTCACACGTTTCTCCCCGCTGACGTCATCTGAGACGTCGCTGATTGGTTCCCTCACTTCCCCACGCTTTTCAATCACATTCCCCAGCTGTCACTGCCTTTCAATCAATCGATCCCTCATTATTTATACCCCGTTTTCCCCACCCTAAGTTGTTGGTTCGTCTTGATTTGTCGCTGGATGTTTTTCCCCGTTGCTTCTGTTTCACTGTGCTAATCTCCAGGAAATTCCTTGAAGCCTTCGCTTGGATACCTGCTCCGTGGCGCGCGCTCGCCTCCACTGTTGTTCCTGTTCCTTTTACGCAGCTCGTCTGGGTGAGTCTTTCTAGATTGACTGTCTTGACCTATTTCCGATTTTCGTGTGTAACCTTTACACTGAAGTCTACCACCTTTTTGTCAGACAGTCACTCACCCAGCCTTTATCGTTTTTGCCCTTTCCTTTATGGAATAATATTTTGGGATCTTCCACCTCCCACTGTGTATTGACACGAAGATATTATTTCACATTTGGACTGTGTTTGGATTTTTGCTCACTGTGTATTTACACGAAGATATTGTTTCACATTTGGACTGTGTTTGGATTTTTGCTCACTGTGTGTTTACACGAAGATAGTATTTCACATTTGGACGGTGTTTGGATTTTGCTCACTGTGTGTTTACAAGAAGATATTCACTTGGGCTGTTTTTGGAGGATTGCACATCACTGTGTTGTTTAACACGAAGAATATAACACCCTGTCCACCAGCTCGTTTCAAGTCTGCTCTGTCACTGACCCGTTCCCTCTCTCCCTCTCTCGGTCTTACACAACATCTGAGAGGTCCGCCGTGAGAGTCTGCAGAGCGGTACAGAGGTCTGCTCCTGCTTCCCAAGACTACCCTTCCGGGAGAAGCTGCAGAGCAGCAGAACTTTGCCCCTTGTTCATTGTACCTGTTTCTTGTTGACCTGCTTTCCCTGTTTCACTTATTCTAGTCACCAAATAAACAAGCCCTCGTATTTGGCAACTCTGAATCCAACTCTCTTGTGTCGTTGCGTTTGGGGTCGGTGTCAAACCATAACAGTTGTAGTATGAATATGTACAGTGATACAGGTATAAAGACACTATGGTAGTAGGGATGGGTACCGAATTCGGTAATTATTATTATTATTATTTTTATTTATTTTTTTTCATGTCAACGTTCACACGCACAATATATGCTTACCTAGGATTTGACTTGATTCAACAACAAAGCAGTCGGAGCAATGGCAAGCCGATAAAACTGTCGAAATTGTAGTTATTTGAAGTTTGGATTATTTTTTTTCACGACTCAGGTAGGTAAATAAAATTTCTTGAGACTTAAGTACAGAAAAAAGGTACCGTTGGGTACCGGTATCAATTCACAGGTACCGGTACCGGTATCGGTTCAAATGTGAAAGGTACCCATCCCTACTATGGTAGTAGGGATGGGTACCGAATTCGGTACTTTTGAGGTACCGAACCGAAACACGTTGGTACTACCGAGTATCGAATCAAGTGAGATACAGAAAAAAAATGTAAACCTTTATTTTTTACATTTTTTATTTTTTTTTACTTTTTTATTTTCATGTCAACATTCACACGCACAATATATGCTTACCTAGGATTTGACTTAATTCA
Source organism: Notolepis coatsorum (assembly GCF_963971535.1). Classification (NCBI taxonomy): domain Eukaryota; kingdom Metazoa; phylum Chordata; class Actinopteri; order Aulopiformes; family Paralepididae; genus Notolepis; species Notolepis coatsorum. The sequence continues at coordinate 4,925 of NW_028172969.1, read as the reverse complement.
ACAACAAAGCAGTCGGAGCAATGGCAAGCCGAAAACTGTCGAAATTGTAGTTATTTGAAGTTTGGATTATTTTTTTTCACGACTCAGGTAGGTAAATAAAATTTCTTGAGACTAAAGTACCAAAAAAAGGTACCGTTGGGTACCGGTATCGATTCACAGGTACCGGTACCGGTATCGGTTCAAATGTGAAAGGTACCCATCCCTATATGGTAGTAAGTCATACTGGCTACATGTACTCGATGCACCTTGAAAACATTTGTAACACATTCATCATATGATAGCTTCATGTTCTATGGGTTCTGAAGGCCAAGTAATCTAATATTACGCAATTAAACGTAATCAGATGACGTTACTAAATCGGCGCGATCTGAATGGATTAAATGGACTAAATACTTTTAAATACTTTTAAGTACTCTCATCTATTTAAATTTTTATTGTTGCCTATGATTATCTTTTTTTTTTCTTTTTAGTATTCTTGTTCTTTTATCTATTTTGTAGTGCTGCTTATAGGTTTTTAATATGCTCCCTCTGTACAGCACTTTGTGCCCCTGTGGCTGTTAAAGCACTTTATAAATAAAGTTGGATTAGATTGGATTGGATTAAGTTACCGGTTCATTTGAATCCGGTAATCTGTCATTTGTAACGGATCACATGTTGGAGAATGAACCCTTGCCAGCGCAGGCGGTGAGGCGGGAGATCTGGGAGCACCAGCAGAAGGTCATCTGTGTAGCTCTCGACTGGGGTATCTCTCTCTGGAACGGAGCCCGCTGATAACGTGTGGTGGGAGCGCCTCGGACTCAAACCTCATACCGTTTCAAATCACCGCTACCGGAGCATTTTAATGAGCGCAGTAAGTGCTGCACCTGCACACAGCCATGCACTACACTTGTACACGCACTACACTTGCACACGCACGCACGCGCACACACACACACGCACACTTTAAATGCTTTATTTAAACCCAACCCACAAATAGAAATATACATACATGAGGTTCACACACACACACACACACACACACACACACACACACACACACACACACACACACACACACACACACACACACACACACACACACACACACACACACACACACACACACATAAATGCATACACACACATACACACTTAATGCACCCTCCAGAACATTTACAACAAGCGGTGCAAGGGGAAGGCTAAGAGAATTATTAAGGACTCGAGCCACCCGAACAACTGCCTCTTTGAACTGCTGCGGTCAGGCAAGCGATACCGGAGTCTTAAGGCGAGCACAGAAAGACTCAGAAGAAGCTTCTATCCCCAGGCCATCAGGCTGCTAAACGAACAATAAACACTATGCAACAACCATCAAATGCTCACAGCACACACACCCACACGCACACACTCACTTAAACAAACAACACACTGCAGCACCCACTCTCCACACTTTAGATCACACAAACACACTTTATATTTATTGATAAAGGATTTGCACTACAACTCGTACACCTACTGTAAATTGTACCTAAATTGCACCTCATCCTATTTCTGCCTTGCACTATATAGTATTGTATATTAGTACACTACACAGTATTGTATATTATATGGTAACTCAGTTACGTCTACTCTGCATCGAACATTGTACATATGTCTATATTGAACACTGTGACCTCATTTTTTTACTTCTAATTTACATGCTATACTATGTTATTTTATTTCATACTTATCTTGTCTTGCACAGTCTCTGGAGCGTAACAGTAAGAAGCATTTTGTATAAAAGTATTCTGTACTTCTGTATGACAACTATTAAAGAAACTTGAAACTTGAACTTAAACAAACAAACACACACACACATACACACACATGCGTGCCACTCAATCCACGCCTGGATCACTTCCTGTCAACAACATGGTGAAACACGTATGAAGTGGGAAGGCAGCAGAGAAACATGAACATGGAAAGAGTGATAAGCAGAGGTGGTGCGCTGGTTTGTTTATGACAGCTCAGGTCAGACATGGGAGGAGGTGTTTAACACTTTGAGTGCCACTCACGAGATATCTCGGGTTTTTAATAGTGACGTTGAATGCCACTCACGAGATTTCTCGGAATTTTTTTTTTTTTTCTTTTTTTTAGCGATCTGAAAAATTATTTCATCACCCGAGCCTACCCGAGCCTACCCGAGTATAGCCGAGCGGCGCCGGCGATCACTGTGGAAAAAAGCGCCCCCTGTCGTCTCCCAGATGACATAAGTGATTTTGGAATGGACTCAATGAAAATGAATGGGGAAAAAAATCCGGTACTCCACATTTTCCAGTTCACTGATCCAGCCGGGGTTACCACAGTTCATTCTGGAACCTCAGATCCCCGCTGATCATGGAGTTCTACAGTATCGCGTTGGATCCATACACGTATCGATTTTTTCGAATGGTGATCAGGAATTGGAATATACCAGTTGGATACCATCTGATGTCAGGTAAGGACTGTGCTTGCGTGCACGTATAATATTGATCATCTAGCGTTTATTTGAAAACGATTCATAAAAAGGCAGACGAATATCAACGTTGTGGAATATTCCACTAAAAGACGATTTTCATAGAATGCTCCAGAATGAGCTGTTTTTTATATCAAAACGGGGGCTTTTCTAACTGCTCTGAAACGGAAACGATGCGATAAAAAAACAATCTGCCTTGACAGCACTGACTGGAAAATAGTCTTTGATAATGCGATGGGCAGATTAGACACATAGCCATAATTTAAAACATAGATTAGGCGATATTAACGTTAACATTGGCGCCGATGGTGGCATTCAGCCGGTAAAAAGGAAAACCAGGCGTGGCGCTCAAAGTGTTAAGGAAGGATTGGTGTACATTGGAGGAGGTATGAATGGAAGGATTGGTGTAAATTGGAGGAGGTATGAATGGGAGGATTGGTGTAAATTGGAGGAGGTATGAATGGAAGGGGCGACAGTGGCTCAGGAGGTAGAGCAGTCGTCTGGCAACTTGGAGGTTCCCGGTTTGATTCCCGCACCTCCCGGGCAGCGTGTCGATGTGTCCTTGAGCAAGACACTTAACCCCTAATTGCTCCCCATGAGCAGGTTGGCACCTTGCATGGTTGCCTCCGCCGTCGGTGTGTGAGTGAATGGGTAAAATGTGAGTAACAAATTGTAAAGCACTATAAAAAAAATCTGCCATTTACCATTTACCATTTAAGGAAGGATTGGTGTAAATTGGAGGAGGTATGAATGGGAGGATTGGTATGAATGGGAGGATTGGTGTAAATTGGAGGAGGTATGAATGGAAACATTTGTGTAAATTGGATGAGGTATGAATGGAAGGATTGGTGTAAATTGGAGGAGGTATGAATGGAAGGATTGGTGTAAATTGGAGGAGGTATGAATGGGAGGATTGGTGTAAATTGGAGGAGGTATGAATGGAAGGATTGGTGTAAATTGGATACTTCAAATGGATCCGAGCGGAATACATACATGCATACATTCATCCAAATGGTATATGACTGATATTTTGAGCTCCGAGCCTTGACATTTAGCCTTTATCTTATTTTTATACCAGCGCTTGTTTCCCTATCCTTTTTCTTTTGTTGTTGTTGTTCCGGTCTCCAGCGACCCGTTTCAATGTTATAATATGTAATAACTACCATGTAGTTGATTTTATTAGAACAAGGCTTTATGATATCCTCCACAACACATATATAAGCACAGCAAAACTATGTTTCACCATTTTGAAAATTCTGAAGGTATCTGCAGAAAAAAAGGTACGACTGTGGTGTTAGGGTCATTCTTGACCCGGCAAGGTAAAACTATACTATAAAAATACTAAATATAAATAAATAAAATAATAATAAATATACTAAACTTTTTTTCAGAAGTTATATTCTAATATTGTTCTATTATAGTCAGAAAACATTATTATCTATGGGTTTCACATTTAGTATATTATGATTGAATGATTTAACATCTTAAAAATAAGGGACATGATGTGTCTCGGGGGCCATAAAATCAAATTATAATGGGATTATATGGTTATGAATGCATATAATGTTAGTTAGGATGTAGTATTAACTATATTGAGTGATACTCCTTTCTTTTTAGTGGTCAGGACTGAGTTAGACCCCGAGTCAACATTGACCCGCTAACAACGGTCAGTGGTGCCAATTCCTAACACAACATGAGGGTTAAATGTTAAAAAAAAATCTTATGTACCGCTATTGCATGTACATATATGTGTTTTATTACATGTATATGTATATACATACCAACTATTCGCCTGTTTTATTCTCCACCCATCGATCATCCATAGCAACACTATATTATCACCGACATCCAAGTTGGGGGATTCCCCTTTGAACCCATCTGAGGGTTCTCTCCTCCACATCGCATGTGGTGCTTTTTTCCCCTATTACTATGTTTTTAGTGAGTTTGTCCTTATCTTGATGTCTGGGGAATGTCTGGGAGTGTTGCATATTTGGATTTTATGGTGGACTTTTGTGATGTTTCTTCTTGACTTGTTTAAAGAAGACTTGTACAGCCCACGGGGGCATTACCTTGTGATTTCGGGCTTTACAAATACATTTGATTTGATTTGATTTAGGATTGATATACATGGGATGTGGTATGAATGGGAGGATTGGTATAAGAGTGTTGTGTCTATTTTGGGACCTTGGGATATTGGATGGAATGATTCATAATCAGAATGTTGTGACTCAGATGTTCCCTGCTGGGACTCTCTCTAGGCCTTCACACCCAGTTCCCCCTCCTCTCCTCTCCTCTCCTCTCCTCTCCTCTCCTCTCCTCTCCTCTCCTCTCCTCTCCTCTCCTCTCCTCTCCTCTCCTCTCCTCTCCTCTCCTCTCCTCTCCTCTCCTCTCCTCTTCCTCTTCTCTTCTCTTCTCTCTCTTCTCTTCTCTTCTCTTCTCTTCTCTTCTCTCCTCT
>NW_028172970.1:0-19915 GCF_963971535.1 Notolepis coatsorum | reverse complement strand
GGGGGGTCGACGGATGAGGGGCGGGAAAAAGGATGATTCCCACCGAGGTTCCTATCGATTTCACCCGCCCCGACCGCGGAGAGGGTTAAGAGTAGACGACGGTGGCGGAATGGTCAGCGCGTGATATCATTAGCTGGTTGTTTACACAGGAAGCAGGGCGTTATGGGAAGGCTGAGTGTCACGAGGCACTTTTTTCCTCCCCTCACCTCCTTCAGCTGATCAGAGGATCATGGTATCAAGGAGGGATTAGTAGCGACTTGGGATTTGTGTGATTGGTTAATTTCTCGCGGTGATGGTGGGTTCTTTCATCTATGGCAACATTTAATCAGCGCCGCCACAGAGGCTATTACAGGTTAGCTGCTTCCCGGGCGCTCCGTCCGGCTGGGCCATCAGCTCTATCACAATTCCACCGGAATTTCCAAATTATCTGGAACGGGCTTTAGCTTCTCCGTAATAAAAAATTAGAACAGATTCCTGATAGAAGGTTCTTTTTTTTTTTCTTTTTTTTTTGCTCACACAGGGCCAATTATAAATAGTACAGCCCCCCCCCCTCGCCTTCGGAAGATGGAGAAGGGGAGGGTGGGGGTGGGTGGGGGTGGGGGGGGGGGTCCAAGTCTGAGGGATGTGTCGGGGAACTTATCGTTCAGCTCCTGCCCCGGCTCTGATCCAAATCCGTGTGGCTGAAAATTTATATTAGATTTTATCACAGAGGCCTAAGTCTAGAAAAATCAATGAAGGTTATCTTTTATGTTGCAGCAACTTGTGGGAAATATTGATTTTCATTTTATAGCGAATTTGGAGCATCAGTTTGTAATCACTTCCTCGCTGACTAGAGTGTTTTGGACACTGTATCTCTTACACGTTCTTCACGCTAACAGGGAGGGGGAAAAACACAGTATTGAAACCGCTGGAGTGAAGGCGGGGAGAGAGAGAGAGAGAGGGGGGGGGGGGGGATAAACTGCACATATAGAGAGGAAGGAGAGAGAGAGAGAGAGGATAAACCACACATATAGAGAGGAGGGAGAGAGAGAGAGAGGATAAACCACACATACTGTACAGTAGAGAGAGAGAGAGGATAAACCACACATATAGAGAGGAAGGAGAGAGAGAGAGAGAAAGGCTGTTATTTTCTCTTAACTACTGTAGGGCTGTCAAGACAAGGACGCTATTCCGTCGACTGTTGAAGCAACATTATATAAATATATACAGTACATTACGGTATGTTTTGTATTTAATTAGACTCTCTAAATAAATTTTTTAATATGTTTTGAAAATGTGTGGTTGTACTTTTTTATTATTATTATATATATATATATATATATATATATAATTTGCCTTCAAACTGCAAATCATTTTGGAATGTATTGGAATCTAAAACAAAAAAACATTGTATTCTGTAGTAAATAGTGATTTTTTTTTTTCTTTTTAAAGGAACATGAATATTGTAATACCCGACAGGGGTCAGTATATGTCCCCCTCAGTATTCTGGACAGGAAGGAGGTTCTGTGTGCGCGTCACATCCTCTCTCCCCGCGGCCCATTTGTGGTGGAGAGATGGGGTTTGTTTATCTCCAGGTCGTCACCGGCTCCTCGCTGCGGGGAGATCCTCATGTTCTGCCTGTCAATCTGCGTTTCGTCTGGCCTCGGCCACTTAGGCCCTCCGATTCGGCTGCAGAGGGAAATGTCCCCATTTGCATTTCCGACGCCCCTCCCCCTGTAGTGACATCATCAGCGTGTCTCCGACCCGAACGGAGCGCGTGCAGCAGCCCTTCTTCTGCATGTCTTTGTCTGCGTTGGTTCATATGGACAGTAAGGATATAGGAAGCACAGGTTGGTCATCGGCGTGGACTGTCGCGTGTTGTTCTATTTAAAAAGAGTAACAGAGCTTAGTAAAGGACAATACAATTTCTATAAAAAGAATTATTATAATAATATTTAGAAAATCAAATTATTTTCAAATTGTATGGAAAAACTCAACTGTAAAAAAAGCTAAAACTCGCAGCTGGTAATAACTGCAGCAAATGTTATTCTAAATATAAATACATACATAATTCACCAGACTACTGTATCTATATTTTTCTTTAAAAAATATATTTATTTAAAAAAAAAATAATAATAATAAAAGTCCAGCACTAAAGGGAACTCTGGTTAATGTGATATATGTTTTCCTCCCTGTCGGCTGCATTATGAGACGCTGGAATATCATGAATTCCCAGAGGCTCTGAGGGACGACCAGAGAGGCCTCTCGCCGCCGAATAAGAGATGGCTCCAGTCTGGAGATCTAAGAAAGGGTTAATCCGATTCTCATTTCAGATAATCGTCATGGCAACAATCAGGCGGTCTGCTCCCGCTTCTCTGACAGGGGTGTGAGATTCTCAGGTTAGCCAGATATAAGACTTTATTGGGAGGCTAATTTGAGATGTGAAATAGAGGAATGACTTAAATTACAGAGGTCCTCACTCCGTCTCATCTGGTGCCAGGATGGGATAACCAGTATCAACAGACACAACCTGCTGTCTGCTATACTGGGTGTTTTATATACAGTATACAGTATGTATATATATATATATATCGTTTATTTACTTATTTATTTCTTTGTTTTATTCATTTCACGGGGGACAAATCCGGTCCGATTCATTCTGTCTCTACTTAGGATTTATTTGCTTTTTATGAATAATTCTCTCAGCGTAAAGAGAACTACAGCAGTAATGATATAAGAGAAAAAACACAGCGTGTCCTCTAGTCCCTGAACTAGTTCATGGAAAGAGAGAGAGAGAGAGAGAGAGAGAGAGAGAGAGAGAGAGAGAGAGAGAGAGGAGAGAGAGAGAGAGAGAGAGAGAGAGAGGGTGAGAGAGAGAGAAATAATGCGTGCATGCGTGCGCTGTGAGTGTGTGTGTGTTGTGTGTGTGTGTGTGTGTGTGCGTGCACGCGAGCACACACTCTCACCGAAGCCCAGCACTCATCTCTTGTGCATCTCTGTGCCAATCCAGACCTTTAACTTGCTCAAATGACATTTGCATTTATCCTTGAAGGTTGTTTCCTTTGCGGAGGAGAAGGGAGAGGACTGGTGTGTCTCTGCTGCAGGGAGAGGACTAGTGTGTCTCTACAGGGAGAGGACTAGTGTGTCTCTACAGGGAGAGGACTAGTGTGTCTCTACAGGGAGAGGACTAGTGTGTCTCTACAGGGAGAGGACTAGTGTGTCTCTACAGGGAGAGGACTAGTGTGTCTCTATAGGGAGAGGACTAGTGTGTCTCTATAGGGAGAGGACTAGTGTCTCTACAGGGAGAGGACTAGTGTGTCTCTACAGGGAGAGGACTAGTGTGTCTCTACAGGGAGAGGACTAGTGTGTCTCTGCTGCAGGGAGAGGACTAGTGTCTCTACAGGGAGAGGACTAGTGTGTCTCTACAGGGAGAGGACTAGTGTGTCTACAGGGAGAGGACTAGTGTCTCTACAGGGAGAGGACTAGTGTGTCTACAGGGAGAGGACTAGTGTCTCTACAGGGAGAGGACTAGTGTCTCTACAGGGAGAGGACTGGTGTGTCTCTGCTGCAGGGAGAGGACTAGTGTGTCTCTACAGGGAGAGGACTAGTGTGTCTCTACAGGGAGAGGACTAGTGTGTCTACAGGGAGAGGACTAGTGTGTCTCTGCTGCAGGGAGAGGACTAGTGTCTCTACAGGGAGAGGACTAGTGTGTCTCTACAGGGAGAGGACTAGTGTGTCTACAGGGAGAGGACTAGTGTCTCTACAGGGAGAGGACTGGTGTGTCTCTGCTGCAGGGAGAGGACTGGTGTGTCTCTACAGGGAGAGGACTAGTGTCTCTACAGGGAGAGGACTAGTGTGTCTCTACAGGGAGAGGACTAGTGTGTCTCTACAGGGAGAGGACTAGTGTGTCTCTGCTGCAGGGAGAGGACTAGTGTCTCTACAGGGAGAGGACTAGTGTCTCTACAGGGAGAGGACTAGTGTGTCTCTACAGGGAGAGGACTAGTGTGTCTCTACAGGGAGAGGACTAGTGTGTCTCTACAGGGAGAGGACTAGTGTGTCTCTACAGGGAGAGGACTAGTGTCTCTACAGGGAGAGGACTAGTGTCTCTACAGGGAGAGGACTAGTGTGTCTCTACAGGGAGAGGACTAGTGTCTCTACAGGGAGAGGACTGGTGTGTATCTGCTACAGAAGGACAGAGGGACAGTGTGTTTCTGATGCAAAAGGACAGAGGGACAGTGTGTCTCTGCTACAGAAGGACAGAGGGACAGTGTGTCTCTGCTACAGAAGGACAGAGGGACAGTGTGTTTCTGAGGCAAAAGGACAGAGGGACAGTGTGTTTCTGATGCAAAAGGACAGAGGGACAGTGTGTTTCTGCTACAGAAGGACAGAGGGACAGTGTGTTTCCGATGCAAAAGGACAGAGGGACAGTGTCTCTGATGCAGAAGGACAGAGGGACAGTGTGTTTCTGATGCAAAAGGACAGAGGGACAGTGTCTCTGATGCAGAAGGACAGAGGGACAGTGTGTTTCTGATGCAAAAGGACAGAGGGACAGTGTCTCTGATGCAGAAGGACAGAGGGACAGTGTGTTTCTGATGCAAAAGGACAGAGGGACAGTGTGTCTCTGCTGCAGAAGGACAGGGGGACAGTGTGTTTCTGATGCAAAAGGACAGAGGGACAGTGTGTCTCTGCTGCAGAAGGACAGGGGGACAGTGTGTTTCTGATGCAGAAGGATAGAGGGACAGTGTGTCTCTGCTGCAGAAGGACAGGGGGACAGTGTGTTTCTGATGCAGAAGGATAGAGGGACAGTGTCTCTGATGCAGAAGGACAGGGGGACAGTGTCTGCTGCCCTGCTTCAGATGTAAACATTTATTTCTGTAACATCCTAATCAAGGAAGCCCTGAAGGGTCAAAAGTACTGACTTTGACACAATGATGTTTAGCTTGAGAGTCAGTGTGAGTCAGTGTGAGTCAGTGTGAGTCAGTGTGAGTTAGTGTGAGTTAGTGTGAGTCAGTGTGAGTCAGTGTGAGTCAGTTAGAGTCAGTGTGAGTTAGTGTGAGTCAGTTAGAGTCAGTGTGAGTCAGTTAGAGTCAGTGTGAGTTAGTGTGAGTCAGTTAGAGTCAGTGTGAGTCAGTGTGAGTTAGTGTGAGTTAGTGTGAGTCAGTGTGAGTCAGTGTGAGTTAGTGTGAGTTAGTGTGAGTCAGTGTGAGTCAGTTAGAGTTAGTGTGAGTCAGTGTGAGTCAGTTAGAGTTAGTGTGAGTCAGTGTGAGTCAGTTAGAGTTAGTGTGAGTTAGTGTGAGTCAGTGTGAGTCAGTGTGAGTTAGTGTGAGTTAGTGTGAGTTAGTGTGAGTTAGTGTGAGTCAGTGTGAGTCAGTGTGAGTTAGTGTGAGTTAGTGTGAGTTAGTGTGAGTCAGTGTGAGTTAGTGTGAGTTAGTGTGAGTCAGTGTGAGTTAGTGTGAGTCAGTGTGAGTTAGTGTGAGTTAGTGTGAGTTAGTGTGAGTTAGTGTGAGTCAGTGTGAGTTAGTGTGAGTTAGTGTGAGTTAGTGTGAGTCAGTGTGTGTCAGTGTGAGTTAGTGTGAGTCTGTGTGAGTTAGTGTGAGTTAGTGTGAGTTAGTGTGAGTCAGTGTGAGTCAGTGTGAGTCAGTGTGAGTTAGTTAGAGTCTGTGTGAGTTAGTGTGAGTTAGTGTGAGTTAGTATACTTGGCCTCTAAGGCAAGTGTGGTAACAATGTACTCATAGCTTCCATTGCCCTAAAAAAAAAAAAAAAAAAGGGAAAATAAAATAAAATAAAATATAGAAGAACATCACATGAGAATAAATAGAACAAGCCCCAGTCTGCTGACCCTCCACTCAGGCAGGGAGGGGGGCGGGGGGCTTCTCTCCGGCAGTTTTTTAGTTTTTTTCCCCCTTTCATAGAAATATCTTTAAAGCGGCCACGTTTGACCTGTGGCCGAGAGGAAGAATGACCTTACGCATTCAGAATAATTTGCAGGCATATTATAAAACCGTAACCTCAATCGGCCTTTGAAATGGATACCGATTCTTTAAATTCTTCCCGGGCCGCTGCAGGAAATAGTGAGATGCTGGCGATAGCGCGGCACAATGTGCCCAAAGTTCACCGCTGAACACTCGCCTCCTTCAGCCGCAGAGTCGTCGGAATTCTTTTTGTAATTTCCAGACACCCGAGATGCAGTTAATCTGGCTGATCTGTTGCTGATTCACCGTTCAATCCTCAATGATAATTCTTCTGCACACACACACACACACACACACACACACACACACACACACACACACACACACACACACACACACACACACACACACACACACACACACACACACACACACACACACACACACACACACACACACACACACACACACACACACACACACACACTGCATCCCTTCTCTGGATCCTCTGGATCCACATGCCAGTACACACACACACACACACACACACACACACACACACACACACACACACACACACACACACACACACACACACACACACACACACACACACACACACACACACACACACACACACACACACACACACACACAGGGTGCCTGATGGCATCCTTTTCTGGTTTATGAAACGGTGTGTTTATGGCCTTTCAGAGCAGGGTAGGAGTGTAACTCAGTGGTTATTAATGCTGCTTTAATCACCAAAACAAGCAAGTGATTAGTGTGTTATCTGTCCCCCAGCAGAAGAGCAGGAGCCTGGTGCCGGTGGTCCTGAGCGCCGGCCCCAGGTGGCTGCTGGATGTGACTTGGCAAGGAGCGGAAGACAACAAGAACAACTGTGTGGTGTACAGCAAAGGTAAGAGGCAGCCTGTTATCTCTGCTCACCGTGCCTCACCGTACCACACCACACCACACTACACCACACCATACCGCACCACACCATACTGCACTACACTACACTACACCATACTGCACTACACTACACCACACCATACCGCACCACACCACACCACACCACACCACACCATACTGCACCACACCACACTACACCATACTGCACCACACCACACTACACCATACTGCACTACACTACACTACACCATACTGCACTACACTACACCACACCATACCGCACCACACCACACTACACCATACTGCACTACACCACACCATACCGCACTACACTACACCACACCATACCGCACCACACCACACCACACCATACCGCACCACACTACACCACACCACACCATACCGCACCACACTACACCACACTACTACCGCACCACACTACACTACACCACACCATACCATACCGCACCACACCACACTACACCACACTACACCACACCATACTGCACCACACTACACCACGCTACACCACACCACACTACACCACACCATACCACACCACACTACACCACACCACACCGCACCACACTACACCACACCATACTGCATCACACTACACCACACCACACCATACTGCATCACACTACACCACACCACACTACACTACACCACACTACACCACACCACACTACACCACACCACACCACACTACACTACACCACACTACACCACACCACACTACACCACACCACACCACGCTACACTACACCATACCGCACCACGCTACACTACACCATACCGCACCACGCTACACTACACCATACCGCACCACACTACACCACACCATACCGCACCACACTACACCACACTACACCACACCACACTACACCACACCACACTACACCACACTACACCACACCACACCACGCTACACTACACCATACCGCACCACGCTACACCACACCATACTGCACCACACTACACCACGCTACACCACACCACACTACACCACACCATACCGCACCACACTACACCACACCATACTGCACCACACTACACCACACCATACCGCACCACACTACACCACACCACACCATACCACACTACACCATACCGCACCACACTACACCACACCATACTGCACCACACTACACCACACCATACCGCACCACACTACACCACACCATACCGCACCACACTACACTACACCACACCATACCGCACCACACTACACTACACCACACCATACCGCACCACACTACACCACACCATACCGCACCACACTACACCACACCATACCGCACCACACTACACTACACCACACCATACTGCACCACACTACACCACACCATACCGCACCACACTACACCACACCATACCGCACCACACTACACCACACCATACCGCACCACACTACACTACACCACACCATACTGCACCACACTACACCACACCATACCGCACCACACTACACCACACCATACCGCACCACACTACACCACACCATACCGCACCACACTACACCACACCACACCATACCGCACCACACTACACCACACCATACTGCACCACACTACACCACACCATACCACACTACACCACACCACACCGCACCATACCGCACCACGCTACACCACACCATACCACACTACACTACACCACACCATACCGCACCACACTACACTACACCACACCATACCGCACCACACTACACCACACCATACCGCACCACACTACACTACACCACACCATACCGCACCACACTACACTACACCACACCATACTGCACCACACTACACCACACCATACCACACTACACCACACCGCACCATACCGCACCACGCTACACCACACCACACCACACCACACTACACTACACCACACCATACCGCACCACACTACACCACACCATACCGCACCACACTACACCACACCACACCACACCGCACCACACTACACCACACCATACTGCACTACACTACACCACACCATACTGCACTACACTACACCACACCATACCGCACCACACTACACCGCACCACACTACACCACACCATACTGCACCACACTACACCACACCACACCGCACCACACTACACCACACCATACTGTACTACACTACACCACACCATACCGCACTACACTACACCACAACACACCGCACCACACTACACTACACCATACTGCACCACACCACAACGCACCTCTCTCTCTCTCTTTATCTCTCTCTCTCTCTCTCTATCTCTCTTTACCCCTGTCTCACGTTCTGTCTTTCTTTCTCTCGTACTCTCTCTGTCTCACTTTCTCTCTTTTTCTACTCTCTCTCTCTCTCTATGATGATAGCACACTTAGACACACACACACACACACACACACACACACACACACACACACACACACACACACACACACACACACACACAGTGCATATCAGTTTTCCTCATCCCTGCAGTAATTTAAATCACCAAAACCTCTGATTAGAAAGAGAGAAACATCTCTTGACACAGCGAGTTAATGGTTCTAGATTTCACATCTTTCGGTGTTTTATATTAAGTGAATTGTTATCTCAACATAGAGACCCATAGATCTTAGTGTGGGGATGGGTGGGGTATTTGTCCTCTAATTCAGGACGACTTATCTGTGTATAAATTATACATATTGATACCAATTCCCAGCTGAAACCAAGACGCTAGCCATAAAAAAAAATAAAAGAAGCAGCCAATACAGTCGGAACTCACTGACTAACTGCAGCCTGATGACTCGTCTGCGTGAAGATAATCCCTATAGAATGTGCCGCTCTGCCTCCAGAGGGCTGTGTGAGAAAGCCCTCATTAAAACAGCACAACGGGCCGCGTGTGGAAGCCGGCTCCAGCGGCCCTTTCCATTGTGAGAACTCACTGCAGCGAGCATCGCCGTCAAACAGAGCTCACAGCGTCTACATGAGGTGCTCAGGAGGTTCTAGCACCGACAGGAAGGAACCAAGACGTGGCACTCCCCACTAGCTACCTCCATCACCAGCTCTGTGAAAATAAGCAGACAAGGGACTCTATGAGATGAATGGAGTGAGTCGAAAGATTGCTTATAGCGGTAAAAGCAGAGGAGGCTTATTAGATCGAGCAACAGCTTTGTCATGTTTTGGGTCTTAGGAACATATTAACCTCTTAACTATTTTTTTTTTTTTTTTTTTACTTTATTTTTTAGCGTTTATCGCTTTTCTGGTCAAGCATGACCGACAGAAACAGGTTGAATGGGATGTAGAGTAGGGGAAGACACTCTGAGAAAATACGGCGGGTCCGGGAATCGAACTCGTGTACCCCAGATCCGTGACGAGCACGGTTGTCCCCGACGCCGAAATAGCACCGAGATACGCAGTGAGCTATGGAAGCTCCCAACCTCTTAACTCTTACAGCGCCAGAGGCCTAGCCCATCTTAGTTCCTACTGTGCCACCAGTCTAAGAGATAGGGATGCGTGGCGGTGTTTGCAGGGCTATATCTATATTCTATATTATAGCTATGGATACAATACTATGGCTCATTTGACATCAACTATCCATCGTTCAATATGTGAAAAGGACTTCATTTTTTCATGTATACGTTCACGTGTTATACCATGGTGAATAGAGTATCCTGGCTAATTCCATAAAACGGCGCTATGGAGGAATACGTGAATTTGACTAAAAGTGTTGGCGTTGCTCGGCTGGACACGCTACTATTTCCAAATCAAATGTATATAATAGGTATTATGTTTCATCATGAATGCATGAAAGGGGGGGGGCTCGTTTTTTTATGCTTTGATCGTCACCAACGGCATACGTTCTGGAGTACGTTACACATGGTTGCAACGATCAATATGAAATCATGGTTGGATCAAAGCAGGATTGATGTCATATAGTCCTTACCTTCACTAGGAGGTACCCCAAGAAAGATTATTCCAATTGTCTGATTGCGATTTCCAGTATTGGTCTCCATCGTGTCGCCAACATAATCCACTACAACACATGCATCGGGGGCATTGGATGCGTTTCAATGCCATCGAGTAAACCACTAGACTCGCCTGACCAAGAAAACTGTGCCCGGAGTGAATTAAACGTAACACCGGGTGTGAATAAAAGGTTTCGAAAGGTGGGCGATACTGCCACCTATCAGGATGCGGCCGGTATTGCACTCTAGCGATCTCAGAGTGGTTCCCTATGGTAACCCCGAAGTCAGTGTGAGAGAAATGAATAAAAATATTGAATAAAATAAATAACGATGAAAACCTGACTATACTCAGGTTTTCGGGGGTCCTGGCGCTCAACGCATGGTGAGATAACCCGACTATCCTCGGGTTGATTGAGTTAAGCCTGGAGCCCTATTTTCTGAAAATCCGCCTAAAATACATACCTAAGTAAATGGAATATTCTATAAGGTCAATTTGCATGTTCTTGGTATCTAGGGACATCTATGGACCTCAGTGAATGTATTCCCAGTGTCAGAAATATTGTGTCTATTACTAGCCTTGCTTAAATTGTGATGAAACAAAGGAGAATAGGAATTATGATTTTTCTTTGCATCTTTGACAGTGAATAACACCATGCTAAAAATGACCAGACATGAAAAACTGCCACTGAGCTCTTTCAGTACCTTCTTGAGATCACGTGTACAAACAATCTAAGGAAATGAATAGACAGAAGGTTTTGTAGATACAGTACTGCATTCTCCCATCCGGACCAATGCAATTTGAAATATTATTATAGAATATAGAATAGCAGGCCTATAAATGACTTTATTATAGCCAATTCGCACATTTATGGATTGGGCCAAATCTTATCTTTCAAATGGCCGAGTTCAATTTGGATTTAGTATCACCAGGCGTGCACGAAGAACAGATAATGAAATCTACTGTATGTACAGTAGGTTTTTTATTCTTGCCAGAGCTCCGCCATTTTGATCAAATTGATTTCAAATCGGATGGTTGCTAAATGCTCAAAATAGGGGAGACAAACTAACTGCGCTCCAATATATGCCAATAACGTTCAGTTTTGTGGTATATAGTCCAGAGTAATAAGTAAAATTTTAAATGCAAAAAGCTAGAAGTCTTTGGGAAGTGTAGTTCTGAAAAATTCCAACGCTCATTGAAAGCTCTGGATGTCCTCTTCTCAAAATGACTCAAAATGACTACATTCACAGACGGCCGGTAATTCAAAATGGCGGATTTTCGCGATCACAACACCACATTTCAAAAACTAAAACCTCACTAATAACACTTTAACCTATTGGTAAACAAACGTATTGATGAAAATATACATTATAACTGCTGTTGTGACATGGTTATGATATTTATTCTTGAATACGTTTGAAAAAAATATATAATAATTTTGTCAGACAGTCAATTTGGGACCGGTACCGGCCCCGTCGAGCTTAAGAGGTTAACATTTCAAACTCGGAATGTCATTCTGTGGATATTTTCTAAAAATGGATTTTTGTTGTATTTTGGGTGCATACTCATCATGTATTTCATGTATTCATATAGTTTTGACATCAAATTGAGAATCTCCATTGTGATTGGTCAAGAAATGTGTCGCCACATCCATCTCATCAGTATTTAATATGTCATACCATGGACTCTACTGTCTGGACAGATGATGAGGTGCAGGAAGAACACAAGAACAACAACAAGAGCCTCTTCCATATTTGCTTACCGCTGCCAAATGATGTATCTATCGCTTTATGTAGAGAGGCTGCTACCAACCTTCATGGTTCTTGAATTACAGTGGAAAGAGAAACCAGAACCCATCTCAGAGCGTTCAGAGGTTCCTCAGGTTCCTTTATAGAATGTTCCTCAGGTGTGCATGTCGCATAGGAGATGCCTCACCGCACAGCAAAAACACAAACTTAAGAAAATAAACATGTGTTTAGGATTCAATGGTTGATGGGAAAGGGGGGGTTTCACAACGATTACCCTGAGGCAATATACCCTGAGACAATATACCCTGAGATAATATACCCTGAGATAATATACCCTGAGACAATATACCCTTAGACAATATACCCTGTGACAATATACCCTGAGACAATATACCCTGAGACAATATACCCTGTGACAATATACCCTGAGACAATATACCCTGTGACAATATACCCTGAGACAATATACCCTGAGACAATATACCCTGTGACAATATACCCTGTGACAATATACCCTGAGACAATATACCCTGAGATAATATACCCTGTGACAATATACCCTGAGACAATATACCCTGTGACAATATACCCTGAGACAATATACCCTGAGACAATATACCCTGAGACAATATACCCTGAGATAATATACCCTGAGACAATATACCCTGAGATAATATACCCTGAGACAATATACCCTGAGATAATATACCCTGAGACAATATACTCTTAGATAATATACCCTGAGACAATATACCCTGTGACAATATACCCTGAGATAATTATACCCTGAGACAATATACCCTGAGATAATATACCCTGAGATAATATACCCTGAGACAATATACCCTGAGACAATATACCCTGTGACAATATACCCTTAGACTAGGGATGCACCGAATGGGAAATTATTTGCCGAAACCGATACCGAAAATAGAAAACAGTTGGCCGAAAACCGAATGCTGAAAGGCCGAAAATGATTCATAGAATAGAATTTTTTTTTACCAATGTTGTGGAACATTATGATTATGGAAAAATATATGATTATGGCAAAACTTTACTTAAATAATAAATAATCACTATTATGGGTACATAAAACATTTATTCAGCACTTCTGAATGCATACAGTACATTAATTCCATCTTTTCTCTGGCTGCCGCGGCGGACATCTGTGCTCTACTGAGCGCACCTTTTTAGTCCCCAGATGAATGTGCTCTCTTGACTTTGGCACAGTAGACGCGCAACGTGTATGCTCGAGAATGATAATAATAATGCTCTTCAGATTATATTATCAACGACAGACAGCGCCAATGTGAGAAACACAATCCCCCCCCCTCTCGCTCTGAAGAATATGCATATTAGATCACTCAGTGATTAACCGCGACGGGCATATAGTAAGTAAAGACGCATTTATTGGACGCATTGCGCGCAGAGTTTACATAGAAACAGCGCGACTCCCGACAGCGCGACATCATCAAAACAACACGCGTTAGGTTACAGGTTGTTTCTGTTTCAGTGATATATTTTCGGTGAAAAAACTCTTTCGGCCAAAAGCCGAAAGGCAATTTTTTTGCCATTTTCGGCCGAAAACTTTCGGTGGCCGAAATTTCGGTGCATCCCTACCTTAGACAATATACCCTGAGACAATATACCCCCTGAGACAATATACCCCCAGCTGAAACGGAGAGTATCTTCTGCCTCAAAAGTGAATAAGTGGCAGGACTGGGATTTGAAACCCTGGATTCTCAGTCCCCCAGTTCTCATCTGCTAATCACTGGAGTGTACTGGGAGTTAACTGGAGTTATCCTCTTAACCAGCTACTTAACGTTGTGGTCTTTATCACCAAATCATTAAAGTTTTGATAAGCTGTTAAAAGGAGATTATACACTTCTTTAAAAAAAATCGAATCTTTCTGTGAGGAGACAGACTAAACTAAAGACGAAACTAAAAATAATATAATAGCATTTAACAGCATTTCTAAAAAAGAAAAAAAGCGGCAGTGGACCCAAAATGTATAAAAGTATATTTCTCCTGTGATCTGTAGTGCTATATCCATCCATCCAGATAGTTGCATTTGGTGACATATTTACCATGAATGCCATCACTTTAATACAGTGGAGCTGAATGGGCACTCTGGTTGTGGAGCTCAAAGCACCAAAAGAATATACATTTGAAAAACTCTAAACCTTCCATAAATCATAACCCGGTTACTCAAGATAATCCACAGGCCTTGTTGTGGACAGTTTCATGTAGGAACTATTTTCTACACCCGCCGTACATTATCATGGAGGATACAAATCAGAATCAGGTCATTCAATCATTGAAACTTAATTAAAAAACACACATAGACAGACAGACACAACGGATCTTTGTAGCCGGGCCCTACATGGTATGGATGTGTTGTTACTTAAAAGCGTGGGGAATTCTCACATTCTAAACATTCCAATCTTGACGTTTTTGTACCTAGAAGTATGTCAGCCACTACAACTCTATTGATGTTTGAATTACAGTAGCAAGCAAAAAAATATTAAAATCACTCTCTTTCTTTGCATAAACGTAACCTCACCTGGAGAACATCAGGTGTCTTCAACACCACGTCCCCAGAACATCAAGACAGGAGCTATAGATGATGTCATCATAACGTGTAGATGCTGTAGACCTACATCCATCAGCCATGAGTTCTCCTCACACTAAAATGCAAAAAACACAGATTTCTCCTTCAATTACTTTTATTTATTCCTTTATTTTCCAAATCTTGGACGTGTTTTGCACCCTGTTCTTTTCTCCCCAATGAATTAATCATTTTCAAGTCAATCTAAATATCAGAACCAATGTTGAAATTATATTTTACATACCTGCCCTGTCAGGTTATTAACGTAATGTTAGCCTTGGATACATGACTCATAATGTACAGAATATCTAAGACTATGGAACAGGCTCTTCAGACTCCGCAGGGTTCACACACAGAGAGACCCGACCGCTAACATCTCCAGCCCCGCGTCCCTCCGCCTCGGCTGCCATAGACACTTAACCCTTTCACTACCACACTACAGAAGGTTAACCCTGTACTATCACACTACAGACAGTTGACCGTCTGTAGTGTGATAGTAAAGGGTTAACCTTCTGTAGTGTGGTAGTGAAAGGGTTAACCCGCTGCCGTGTGGTAGTGAAAGGGTGAACCTGCTGCCATGTGGTAGTGAAATGGTTAACCTGCTGCCGTGTTGTAGTGAAAGGGTTAACCTTCTGCCGTGTGGTAGTGAAAGGGTTAACCTGCTGCCGTGTGGCAGTGAAAGGGTTAACCTTCTGTCGTGTTGTAGTGAAACGGTCAACCCGGCTGTCGTGTGTCAGTGAAAGGGTTAACCTTCTGTATTGTCGCAGTGAAAGGGTTAACCGTTTTGGTAGTGCGGCGGTGAAAGGGTTAACTTATGGAAAACAGCGATTATCTCCGTGTATATTCTTCCAGAATATGTCTGGCTGGCGCTCCAGTGGGCTTGGCGTTCTTCCCTGCCGTCTGACTAGATTGTAGGCATACAGCTTCTGGGCGCTCGCCAGTCTGGATGTAACGGTGGATCAGCTCCAAGCGGGGACCGGTCTGAGCAGGTCGGGCGATGATCTGGTGTCATCGTGTATCGTATCGTATCGGGGGTCACGTTGTGATGAAAATAATGTGATCGAGTATTGTCATCTAAACGAATGACGACAACATCAACAACAAGCACATTATTAACAGGCCTGGATTACCAAATGGGCACACAGGGCAAACTCCCCCGGCGGGGCCCCAGACCGTCAGGGGCCCTCGGACCACCAGAGACCCCGAGAGCCCCAGGTTTGTGTGTAGATTACTTTCTCCATCTCACACTAACATCATCATTGGAACATGTGCCCAAGCAATGATTGTATTTGGAATACACTACTGCATACTGTTTAAAGTACACGCCACCACCACTCACATATACTTTATCAAAAGGCCCTAGAAATTAGTATTCAAGGGCTGTTTTTAAGAAACTAAATACTATTAATAATACATTCTTCCCAGGGGAGCACGGCCCCTGAATCTCCTAGTTACATGGGTCCCCCGAAGGACAGGGAGGCCCTTAGCACTCCTGCCCCAGGGCCCCCTAGTGGCGTAATCCGGCCATGTATATTAAATAAAATGTCATTATTTGAAAATAACAGTTTTGGTTTGATATCAAACTTTACATGATCAGGCAGTCCAATGCAGTGGACAGCAAGTGGATTCTAATATCTTGCCATGTTGCATACGTGAACAGATATCGTGATATATATCAATATATATGAGAAAATCCCAGATGCTTATCGTGATATGGATTTCCTTGGTCTGAGCTACTGAGTTCACTGTGTGATATCCACGAGGACACATGCACTGGTATATCAGCAGACAACCAATATTGGTAAATAAGATTATATTTTATTTTTAGATGATGTGACATTTTTGGGACCTTTTTTTACTGGGATTATGGTGCTTATTCTCAAGTAGCAAGTGAAGAACAGAATAGCATGAGGTCGTGCAGAACAGCTGAATAGCATGAGGTCATGCAGAACAGCTGAATGACTACTGTTGGTTATGGTTTGTTGGTTTGTTTCGTGACCCCAACTCATTATTCCACTTATTTGTCTCAAGATGCCCCCTGGCATGACTGCAAACCATGCCCTGTTCTGGTATCTGCGTTCAGACTGAGTGTGTCACTGCAGCTCTGTGTGTATCATTATGTGCCAATGTCTGTCCTCTGTCCTCAGCACTCGTCACTGAGAGGGACAGGGGGGTAAGGAGACAGGAGCAGTGATTCCTAGGAGAGACGTCTGCTAACGGTGTGTAATGTATAATACATACAGTGGAGGGAGGAAGGCTTGGCTTAATGGAGCCCCCCACCCCACAGCATGCCTCTGGTCACCGGCACTTGGACAAGCTGTACATTATAACTGAAAAATGACCGGTTTTATTTATGATATTTCTTGCGATCCAAAATATCCTGTCTCTGCCACATCTTATTTTACGAGGTCTGGAGGAGTCATAATAAAATGTCGTGAATATAAACTATTCTTGAAATTCTGAAAAGAGAGAGAGAGAGAGAGAGAGAGAGAGAGAGAGAGAGAGAGAGAGAGAGAGAGAGAGAGAGAGAGAGAGAGAGAGAGAGAGAGAGAGAGGGAGAGAGAGAGAGAGAGAGAGAGGAGAGAGAGAGAGGGGGGGGGGGAGTGAGAGAACAGAGTAGTATACAGTATCTATTTTTTGCAGACTGTCAGCACGGGCCTGTTTGTTTTAGATTACACTCCCAGGCACAACCATTACTAAAACTCTCAACTCTGTTACCGCGGTAACTCATTATCGAGAATCCACCTGGAACTCCACAATGCACCTCTCCACACTCCGACAGCTTCTTTGAACCACCAAAGTTTCTGGAAACAGCCAGCGAGTCTGTGGAGTAATTATATGTTACGGTACAGAGAGAGAGAGAGAGAGAGAGGAGAGAGAGAGAGAGAGAGAGATGAGAGAGAGAGAGATGAGAGAGAGAGAGAGAGAGAGAGAGAGAGAGAGAGAGAGAGAGAGAGAGAGAGAGAGAGAGAGGGGGGGGGGGGGGGGAGAGAGAGAGAGAGAGAGAGAGAGAGAGAGAGAGAGAGAGAGAGAGGGGGGGGGGAGAGAGAGAGAGAGAGAGAGAGAGAGAGAGAGAGAGAGAGAGAGAGAGAGAGAGAGAGAAAAAAGGAGAGAGACAGAGAGAGAGACAGAGAAAGATGGAGAGAGAGAGAAGAGGAGAGAGAGACACAGAGAGGAACAGAGAGAGAGAGGCAGAGAGAGAAAAGGATAGAGAGACAGAGAGAGAGGCAGAAGAGAGAGCGAGGCAGAGAGAGAAACAGAGAGAGAGAAAAGGAGAGAGAGACAGAGAGAGAGGTAGAGAGAGGCAGAGAGAGAGAGAGGAGGCAGAGAGAGGAACAGAGAGAGAGAAAAGGAGAGAGGGAGAGAGGCAAGAGAGAGGAACAGAGAGGGGGGGGGGGGGGTTCAGAACTCAATGGACGTTCTTCTGTACATTCAATTTGATTTCTCTTCTTATTTTTTTATTTCTTACACATAAGAGGAGGTTTAGTGAAAAGAAAGGTATTTTCAACAGCGTTTACGTTTCCTTTTGAAACTATGTTCATATTACTCACCACTGAGAAGATAAGTGTGAAGCATCAC
Source organism: Notolepis coatsorum (assembly GCF_963971535.1). Classification (NCBI taxonomy): domain Eukaryota; kingdom Metazoa; phylum Chordata; class Actinopteri; order Aulopiformes; family Paralepididae; genus Notolepis; species Notolepis coatsorum. Next base: position 1,258 of record NW_028172970.1, on the reverse strand, counting down.
CATGTTCCAAACTTCACGGCGTGTTTTGTACCTAGAAGTACGTCAGCCACTACAGTATGGCCAGTTCATTTGTGAAAACGTCCGCTAGTGATGTTTGAATTACAGTAGAACGAAAAAAAAAAACATGGTTGACATCAAGCTCCAGAGAGAAACCCAACCTAAATCACTCTCTTTCTTTGCATGAACGTAATCTGACCTGGAGAACATCAGGTGTCTTCAACACCACGTCCCAGAACGTCAAGACAGGAGCTATAGATGATGTCATCATAACGTGTAGATGCTGTGGACCTGCATCCATCAGCCATGAGTTCTCCTCACACTAAAATGCAAAAAAACACAGATTTCTCCTTTAATTACTAGAAGAAGACATGCCAGCGAAGGGGATGTTTACTTACTAAAATTTAAACGTCGGGGGCGGCTATGTGGCATAGTGGGCAAGACGCTCGCACGAATACTGGAGACGCTGGGCTCGCCTGTTCGAGCCCAGCGCTCCACATTGCTTTCAGTTTAGCTGGTCGTTCATACTAATACACATTGGCCGTATTAGGGGGTGGGAAACTGATGGGTGGGGATCGGCTGTTGTGACAGCGACTCCTACAGGTCGGTTGGTGCGCCTGCGCAGTAGAATCAAGAAGCGACGGGGGCAGCGTGAGCCTCCCACGCGTTACTCCTCGCCACTGAGAGATCGAGCTGCGCAGGTGAAAAGATGCGACTGCTGTTAACCTCAAGTACCGGAGGGGGACTTGTGCTATGTATGACTTAGTCCACATTACAGCCGGCTTGTGGGAGGCAAGAAACAGCGTTCGTGACAGGGGAGGGTTGAATTGGATGATACGAAATTGGGATGGGAGAAAAATAGAAATGGGAGAAAAAGTGGATAAAAAAAAAATTTATTTAAACGTCGGATGCCGGCAGCTCGTGTCCATTTCAAGAGTAACGACGAGTGTGGTTCTCCAGTTCTGAGGAACGCTCACGTCTCCGCTCCCTCCCCCGTCCACCCCCCCCTCACTGGGCCTCCTTGTTATACCTGATAGCGGTGCCCTCTCTGAAACCACACACACTCGCCGGGACCATAATTATTATGTCGCATTACTCCGAGGTCACCTAACTTTTCACCATTAAGCCTCTTAACGCCGGACTACATTCAGATACGGCCGGTCCGACGAGCCTCCGGTGCAACGCCGCCCCATTGTTCACGCGGGAAATGGACCTAAGGTAACTAACGTCTTACATAAGCCTGGACCGCTCTCTGTCTTTG
>NW_028172971.1:0-16786 GCF_963971535.1 Notolepis coatsorum | reverse complement strand
CTGGAGACCAGAGGACAGCAGTAAGACAACAGTAAGACAGCAGCTGCAGCAGACCTGAGACCAGAGGACAGCAGTAAGACAACAGTAAGACAGCAGCTGCAGCAGACCTGAGACCAGAGGACAGCAGTAAGACAACAGTAAGACAGCAGCTGCAGCAGACCTGAGACCAGAGGACAGCAGTAAGACAACAGTAAGACAGCAGCTGCAGCAGACCTGAGACCAGAGGACAGCAGTAAGACAACAGTAAGACAGCAGCTGCAGCTGACCTGAGACCAGAGGACAGCAGTAAGACAACAGTAAGACAGCAGCTGCAGCAGACCTGAGACCAGAGGACAGCAGTAAGACAACAGTAAGACAGCAGCAGCAGCAGACCTGAGACCAGAGGACAGCAGTAAGACAACAGTAAGACAGCAGCTGCAGCAGACCTGAGACCAGAGGACAGCAGTAAGACAACAGTAAGACAGCAGCTGCAGCAGACCTGAGACCAGAGGACAACAGTAAGACAACAGTAAGACAGCAGCTGCAGCAGACCTGAGACCAGAGGACAGCAGTAAGACAACAGTAAGACAGCAGCTGCAGCAGACCTGAGACCAGAGGACAGCAGTAAGACAACAGTAAGACAGCAGCTGCAGCAGACCTGAGACCAGAGGACAGCAGTAAGACAACAGTAAGACAGCAGCTGCAGCAGACCTGAGACCAGAGGACAGCAGTAAGACAACAGTAAGACAGAGGCTGCAGCAGACCTGAGACCAGAGGACAGCAGTAAGACAACAGTAAGACAGCAGTTGCAGCAGACCTGAGACCAGAGGACAGCAGTAAGACAACAGTAAGACAGCAGCTGCAGCAGACCTGAGACCAGAGGACAGCAGTAAGACAACAGTAAGACAGCAGCTGCAGCAGACCTGAGACCAGAGGACAGCAGTAAGACAACAGTAAGACAGCAGCTGCAGCAGACCTGAGACCAGAGGACAGCAGTAAGACAACAGTAAGACAGCAGCTGCAGCAGACCTGAGACCAGAGGACAGCAGTAAGACAACAGTAAGACAGAGGCTGCAGCAGACCTGAGACCAGAGGACAGCAGTAAGACAACAGTAAGACAGCAGTAGCAGCAGACCTGAGACCAGAGGACAGCAGTAAGACAACAGTAAGACAGCAGCTGCAGCAGACCTGAGACCAGAGGACAGCAGTAAGACAACAGTAAGACAGCAGCTGCAGCAGACCTGAGACCAGAGGACAACAGTAAGACAACAGTAAGACAGCAGCTGCAGCAGACCTGAGACCAGAGGACAGCAGTAAGACAACAGTAAGACAGCAGCTGCAGCAGACCTGAGACCAGAGGACAGCAGTAAGACAACAGTAAGACAGCAGCTGCAGCAGACCTGAGACCAGAGGACAACAGTAAGACAACAGTAAGACAGCAGCTGCAGCAGACCTGAGACCAGAGGACAGCAGTAAGACAACAGTAAGACAGAGGCTGCAGCAGACTGAGACCAGAGGACAGCAGTAAGACAGCAGTAAGACAACAGTAAGACAGCAGCTGCAGCTGACCTGAGACCAGAGGACAGCAGTAAGACAACAGTAACACAGCAGCTGCAGCAGACCTGAGACCAGAGGACAGCAGTAAGACAACAGTAAGACAGCAGCTGCAGCTGACCTGAGACCAGAGGACAGCAGTAAGACAACAGTAGCAGCAGACCTGAGACCAGAGGACAGCAGTAAGACAACAGTAAGACAACAGTAGCAGCAGACCTGAGACCAGAGGACAGCAGTAAGACAACAGTAACACATGTCGAAATACTTCCCAAAGGTCAGTGAATTCCACGACCACAACACCAGAGGGAGTTCCACAAATCATGTCCAACCCAGATTCGGCTCAAACAAGGGACTAAACACGTTTTGCAATTATGCCACATCGATGTTGAACGCCCTACCCACAGCTGTAAAAACCCTTTAAATTAATCCCTACCCACCTTCAAAACCGCTCTCAAAGAGCACCTACGGGAGGCTGCAATTCGAAACTGGCCCCGGTAAATGTCTAGCTGACGGGGAATTAGGACTAACAGGGTTAAAGCAGACTAGTCTGACAGGGAATTAGGACTAACAGGGTTAAAGCAGACTAGTCTGACAGGGAATTAGGACTAACAGGGTTAAAGCAGACTAGTCTGACAGGGAATTATGACTAACAGGGTTAAAGCAGACTAGTCTGACAGGGAATTAGGACTAACAGGGGTAAAGCAGACTAGTCTGACAGGGAATTAGGACTAACAGGGGTAAAGCAGACTAGTCTGACAGGGAATTAGGACTAACAGGGGTAAAGCAGACTAGTCTGACAGGGAATTAGGACTAACAGGGTCAGGCAGACTAGTCTGACAGGGAATTAGGACTAACAGGGTCAGGCAGACTAGTCTGACAGGGACTTCATGTAGCGCCTCGGGCCAGAACCGGAACCACGAGCCGGTTCTGAGCCAACATTCCGCCTTCTTCTCACATGCCCCCCCCCCCCCCCCCCCCCCCGAAACACAATGACCTGACACACAATTGTTCCGCTCGGCTGCCCAACACACACAAGGAGTCGTCTGTAAGCGGCCAAACCGCTGGGTTTCCTCTTGACGGAACAGAGGGGGGGGGGGGGGTTCAATTCCGACTGACATGGAGGAGAAAAGGCACGTTGCCCCCCGTTTCCATGTGGAAGCGTTCACAGGGTCTGGAGGAGGCGTGGTGGTGGTGGAGGTACGGGAGACGTGTGTCTGGCAGTCCTTCCACCGTTAAATCATCACGGCTCGGTTCTCTTCTGCACTGAACTCTAGTAAACTCTCGGGCCCTTCCTTCCTTCCCGCGCGGCGCTAACAAACACGGGGGCCGCCATCTCAAATTGAAATCTCTTGAAATTATCTGTGACCCCCGAAACGACAACAATGCATTCCAGGGCATGTTTAATAAACAGTTTGAGAGATTCTGATACGCACGCACGTCGCACCGACCTCGGTGGTTTTCACCATTATTGGACGGATCCAAAGAATGTTCAGTATTTGAGAGCGTTTAGCGCGCGGGGCGTGGAGTGGACCCCAGAGCCGGAGCTGTTTATACTGTAGAGAGAGGTTCTTGATTGAACCTTTTGTCCCAGTATTGAAGCGATCATTTGAGACAACATTGACTCAGGCTCTGCCGGCGTATTCCAGAGCTAACAGTAGCCGCGTAGCTGCGGAGGGAGAACCCCCTCGGGACGGAGACAGCGGTAACCCGACCCCCCCGGCTCCCCTTCAAACCCGGGTCAAACCCACCCGACCCAGGAATCCAGGACCGGTCAGCCGAAGGAAAACCCCCCCTCTGCCCCCGAGAGGCCAAGGGGGATGATTAGTAGGCAGCGTGTCGACGTGTCCTTGAGCAAACACACTTAACCCCCTAACTGCTCGCGATGAGCAGGTTGGCACCTTGCATGGTCGCCTCCACCGTCAATATGCTGACTCATCTTGTATTTACCATATATATATATATATCTCTCTGAATATACCTGCATATAATCCTTCTATGTACCTACTTATACACCTGCATATAACCCATAAAGCATGATAGCATTTACAATAATGCTGTATATAGCCTACACATATTCTTACCATATATATATATATATATATATCCACATCTGTCTGTACATACCTGCATATAGTCCTTTTTACACATCTGTAGATACTATATCTATATCTGTACATATCCCTTACCTACTCTTACTAGTGTAATGGAAATGTTATCTATGTCCATCTGTGTTAAATCTCTGTACAGCTTTGTGTGAGCCATAGCAAGGCCATAGCTAATCGTTGTTATGACTCCCTAACTGGGGCATCATTCTTGTTTACCTTTCTGTCATATCTGGTGTCTAATGTACGTCATTTCAATTATGTATTAATTGTACGTTCTGACCAGACCTCTTGGTCACTTTCTGGTCAGACGCTTGTGTGTCTCTCTATAAACTGATCTCTGTGGAAGCACAGCTATTAAACTATGTTCTATGTTTTTATATACAACTGACTTGATCTCAATTTCTACAGTTCACTGTCATGGCTCATTTTAAATATTCCACAACACTATTTACACTGCTGACCAGTATGACTTACTGGTCTTTATATCTGTATCACTGTACATATTAATAGGCTACTACAACTCTGTAAATACATCTGATTAGCACTATTACTCAGTAGTACTAATTTATATATTTTATATAGTGCTGTCAGGCGATTAAAAAAAAGTATCTAATTAATTACAGGATTTGTAATTAATTAATCTAATTAATTGCATTTTAATCGCATAACCATCTTAGGCCTGATATTTTATATTCTATAATCATATTTCAAATGGCATGTGTCCGGATGGCAGAATTCAGTACTGTATCTACAAAACCTTCTGTTTAATCATCTTCCCTTTATTCATTTGCTTAGATTTATCAGGTCTGGTAAATTTCAGCATAGTGTTATTCACAGTAAAAAAATAAATTTGAATTGATATTCTCATTTAGTTCATTACAATTTACTCAAGTTTAGTAACAGACACAGTATTTCTGACAGTGGGAATACATTCACTGAGATCCATAGATGTCCATAGAATCAGATACCAAGAACATGCAAATGGTCCATTTAAAAAAAAAATTGTAAATGTTTATTCTACGTGCTTATGGAATGAATGAGATTAAAAAATATTAAATATTTATTTTTTATTTTTTTATAAATAAAAAAAATTTAATTCATTTTGAGTTAATTTTCTTAACGTGATAATTTGCTGTGTAATTAATTAATCAAATTAACGCGATAAACTGACAGCCCAAATTGTATACCCAGTTTAATCACCTGTACATTGTATATTATTGTTGCACTTTACTGTTACATTTGCATGCAGTCCAGTAGAGAGGTACTTGCCTGGTAGGAGTCGTCTGCACACCGGTCCACCTTCTCACAGACGTCTCCTCTTCTGGCCGCAGCCGTGCCCAGTTCACACTGGTGCTCCTTCAGGAAGCCCAGGCAGCACTGCTGCTGAGCCACACTGAGAGAGAGAGACACACACACACACACACACACACACACACACACACACACACACACACACACACACACACACACACACACACACACACACACACACACACACACACACACACACACACACACACACACACACACACAGACACACACACAGACACATTGATGATGACACATTGAGCAACCAGTAAGACACACACTCACACATTTTGCAATAGAGTCACGTACACACAAAAGTCACGTACACACAAAAGTCACATACAGACAAAAGTCACGTACACACAAAAGTCACGTACACACAAAAGTCACGTACACACAAAAGGCACATACAAAGGCCTGAAGTCGTGTGTAGTACGTGTCCAAATTCCATAAAAATCCATTCAGAAATGAGTGATTAGGAGCGATTTTGGGTAGGAGGGACTCCAATGCACTCCACGGAAATTTCTGTTCCTGTTTGCGCTCGTGACTTTTCGCCTAGATCCCTGATTAGCTCATTCCCACATGGGGTATCATTGGAAAGCCAGACTCAAACCTGTCCAATAATTTTCGAGATCGCCAAATGATTGACAGAGGTAGAGCCTCGGGAGTCGCGGGTGGTATTAGAAAAAAATAAAAGTCTGCCGTGTACTTCAGCGCACGCCTAACATATCGGCATGTAACTCCAGAACCGCTGTATGGATTCTGTCGCCTGAAATGGCAATCGACAGGCAACAAATAGGGCTTTAATTCGATATATATATTGTATTAAAAAATATGCACACCCGAGCCGCTAGGGTAAGGCTGTCCCCGAAGCCTGTTTTTGGGATTCGAACTTTGTCAGGGTTTTTCGAACAGACGTTCGAACCTTCGTTTTTAATAAAAAAATAAATCCTACATTTGAATAAAGTGATTAATCTGATTAATAAATTAGTTTTTTTTATTTTTTTATTAAATCAACTTTCCAGCCCCAGACCCAGCCCAGGGAGAAGCCCCAGCCCAACTAAATCAATTAAATCAACTTTCTTTAATGAATATAACTCATCAGTTTTAATACGATAATATTAGTGTATCCTAATCTTTATCTGCAACTATGAAAAAAAAAAACCCCATTGGTTTTAAACAGAATGAATAAAAGAAAATAAGTAAATAAATAAATAAAAGTTTTTTTTTTAATAAAAAAAAAAAAATTCAAATGTTGATTTAGAATTCGAATGCCAACGTAACAAACGAAGGTTCGAACGTTTGGGCTCAGCCCTACGCTAGAGGTTGGCAAAGTGGTGCATCGCGCCGGTGAGCAAATGGTCCTCAAGAGGGCCCGTATACGGTTACCAGTTAGGAGCCTAGTAGCTCCACACAGAAAAGTACATAAACTAATTTTGCGGTAAAGCGAAAGTTAAGGTCATACATACACACACAAGCAGCCAAGCCAAGAGGATAGGACAAAGTGACGTCAATTTCACTATAAAGGAGGTAGATTTAGGAGTATGAGATGGGATGTTTTCATTTTTGAGAGCTGTGTTCTGACGTCTTTTCCTCCATCCAGAGCGTGATACTTACCGATTATCTTTTAAAAGTATAGTTATTGAAATCCACCATATAAATTGGCACCCGACGTGGGGCACCCAGACCTACCTGCAGACAGAGAGCTGGTCTGGGTTGACAGCAGGCATGTGTTGACAGTCGAGGTTCTGAGAGGCCCACGTCCGACCCGCCACACAGCAGCTCTCCACCCCGTCTCCGCCGGGAGCCACTGGACCTGGAGAGACAGGCAGAACACCTCAGAACACGGGACGCACGGCAGCGCGTCTCAACATGGGGTCCGGGGACAGTTCCAGGGTTTATCAGGGGGTCAGAGTTAATTCTATTGTTTACACTGTTTATTTTTCTCATATTTTTATATCAAATTTTATCGCCTATATTTATGTCTTTCTACCATTTCCCTGCCCATACCTGTGAATGAATGAATGAATGAATGAATGAATGAATGAATGAATGAATGAATGAATGAATGAAATTAATGAAATTAATGAATGAATGAAAACGTTATTTAACAGATTGCAGAATGGGTACAATACAGTACGGCTCAATACACACAATTGTTAAGGGGATGCAGACCAGAGAAAGACGTTCGTCTTGTTTCCATCAGGGTCCCCCATTTTCAATTCATATAGACATTTATGACATACACAACATACATGACATTTATGGCATAGGGACATATAGGTGTTTAGTACTGATACATTTGTGACATAAACGGTATTCAAATATACAGTACTGTTACCCCTAGATCCTGACAGAGTATATACATATAATGGGGAGGGTACTGTACATAAGGAGGGGGTGGGTGGGTGGGAGAGAAATATACATACGGCGGGGAAGGAATATATACATGTGGTGGGGAGGAGATTGTCTATTAGGAGGTGGTGGGGGTTTTGGGCATTTACGGTGGCCAGTTTCGAATAGCAGCCTCCCGTAGGTGCTCTTTTTTGAATGTGGGCAGGGATTCACATTCCTTTACAGCTTTGGGTAGGGCGTTCCACATTGATGTGGCATAATTGCGAAACGTGTTTAGTCCCTTGTTTGAGCTGGGGGTAAGGTCAAGTATAGTCTGACCAGTTTGTTTTGTGATGTTTGTAATCTTGTTTTAAGCGCCTTTGAGGTGCTTTGGTACCATGAGGTGCACGCATAGTCGTAGTACCCTTGAATGAGTGCTCCTGCCAGAGTCTTCAGGGTATTCTTGTTTACCAGAGAGGAGATCCGGTACAAGAATCTAGTTTGTTGGTTGACTTTTTTTATTACATTGGATGCCATTCTGTACCTCCCCTCCCCCCTCCCCCATGCTGCCAGAATTTCCCCCAAGGGGATCAATAAAGGAATATGTTATCTCATCTTATCCCCAGAAAGTGGGGAATAGTTGAAATGCCAGGGTCTTATTTACTAGACGTTAATTTACAATGAGAGACTGATCAGAGATCAGAGGGACTATTCTGATCAACGTGGTTCTGAATGTGGAGGAGAGAGGAGGAGAGAGGAGGACGAGGAAGAAGCTGGATGCTACACTGGAAAACCCCTCCCACCCCCTTTATGAGGAACCAGCCAGGATGAGGAGCACGTTCAGCCATAGACTCATCCCCCCACGACACAACACACACCACCTGGGCCACTGTTAGGACTGTCTGACTCTTAATAATAAACACTGTTAGAACTGTCTGACTCTTAATAATAAACACTGTTAGGACTGTCTGACTCTTAATAATAAACACTGTTAGGACTGTCTGACTCTTATTAATAAACACTGTTAGGACTGTCTGACTCTTAATAATAAACACTGTTAGGACTGTCTGACTCTTAATAATAAACACTGTTAGGACTGTCTGACTCTTAATAATAAACACTGTTAGGACTGTCTGACTCTTAATAATAAACACTGTTAGGACTGTCTGACTCTTATTAATAAACACTGTTAGGACTGTCTGACTCTTAATAATAAACACTGTTAGGACTGTCTGACTCTTAATAATAAACAGTTAGGACTGTCTGACTCTTAATAATAAACACTGTTAGGACTGTCTGACTCTTAATAATAAACACTGTTAGGACTATCTGACTCTTAATAATAAACACTGTTAGGACTGTCTGACTCTTAATAATAAACACTGTTAGGACTGTCTGACTCTTAATAATAAACACTGTTAGGACTGTCTGACTCTTAATAATAAACACTGTTAGGACTGTCTGACTCTTAATAATAAACACTGTTAGGACTGTCTGACTCTTAATAATAAACACTGTTAGGACTGTCTGACTCTTAATAATAAACACTGTTAGGACTGTCTGACTCTTAATAATAAACAGTTAGGACTGTCTGACTCTTATTAATAAACACTGTTAGGACTGTCTGACTCTTAATAATAAACACTGTTAGGACTGTCTGACTCTTAATAATAAACACTGTTAGGACTGTCTGACTCTTAATAATAAACACTGTTAGGACTGTCTGACTCTTAATAATAAACACTGTTAGGACTGTCTGACTCTTAATAATAAACACTGTTAGGACTGTCTGACTCTTAATAATAAACACTGTTAGGACTGTCTGACTCTTAATAATAAACACTGTTAGGACTGTCTGACTCTTAATAATAAACACTGTTAGGACTGTCTGACTCTTAATAATAAACACTGTTAGGACTGTCTGACTCTTAATAATAAACACTGTTAGGACTGTCTGACTCTTAATAATAAACACTGTTAGGACTGTCTGACTCTAAATAATAAACACTGTTAGGACTGTCTGACTCTTAATAATAAACACTGTTAGGACTGTCTGTCTCTTAATAATAAACACTGTTAGGACTATCTGACTCTTAATAATAAACACTGTTAGGACTGTCTGACTGACTGACTCTTAATAATAAACACTGTTAGGACTGTCTGACTCTTAATAATAAACACTGTTAGGACTGTCTGACTCTTAATAATAAACACTGTTAGGACTGTCTGACTCTTAATAATAAACACTGTTAGGACTGTCTGACTCTTAATAATAAACACTGTTAGGACTGTCTGACTCTTAATAATAAACACTGTTAGGACTGTCTGACTCTTAATAATAAACAGTTAGGACTGTCTGACTCTTATTAATAAACACTGTTAGGACTGTCTGACTCTTAATAATAAACACTGTTAGGACTGTCTGACTCTTAATAATAAACACTGTTAGGACTGTCTGACTCTTAATAATAAACACTGTTAGGACTGTCTGACTCTTAATAATAAACACTGTTAGGACTGTCTGACTCTTAATAATAAACACTGTTAGGACTGTCTGACTCTTAATAATAAACACTGTTAGGACTGTCTGACTCTTAATAATAAACACTGTTAGGACTGTCTGACTCTTAATAATAAACACTGTTAGGACTGTCTGACTCTTAATAATAAACACTGTTAGGACTGTCTGACTCTTAATAATAAACACTGTTAGGACTGTCTGACTCTTAATAATAAACACTGTTAGGACTGTCTGACTCTAAATAATAAACACTGTTAGGACTGTCTGACTCTTAATAATAAACACTGTTAGGACTGTCTGTCTCTTAATAATAAACACTGTTAGGACTATCTGACTCTTAATAATAAACACTGTTAGGACTGTCTGACTGACTGACTCTTAATAATAAACACTGTTAGGACTATCTGACTCTTAATAATAAACACTGTTAGGACTATCTGACTCTTAATAATAAACACTGTTAGGACTGTCTGACTCTTAATAATAAACACTGTTAGGACTGTCTGACTCTAAATAATAAACACTGTTAGGACTGTCTGACTCTTAATAATAAACACTGTTAGGACTGTCTGTCTCTTAATAATAAACACTGTTAGGACTATCTGACTCTTAATAATAAACACTGTTAGGACTGTCTGACTGACTGACTCTTAATAATAAACACTGTTAGGACTATCTGACTCTTAATAATAAACACTGTTAGGACTATCTGACTCTTAATAATAAACACTGTTAGGACTGTCTGACTCTTAATAATAAACACTGTTAGGACTATCTGACTCTTAATAATAAACACTGTTAGGACTGTCTGACTGACTGACTCTTAATAATAAACACTGTTAGGACTATCTGACTCTTAATAATAAACACTGTTAGGACTGTCTGACTCTTAATAATAAACACTGTTAGGACTATCTGACTCTTAATAATAAACACTGTTTGGACTATCTGACTCTTAATAATAAACACTGTTAGGACTGTCTGACTCTTAATAATAAACACTGTTAGGACTATCTGACTCTTAATAATAAACACTGTTAGGACTGTCTGACTCTTAATAATAAACACTGTTAGGACTGTCTGACTCTTAATAATAAACACTGTTAGGACTATCTGACTCTTAATAATAAACACTGCACTGATTCTGGTACAGTGTGTTACTACAGTTTGGACCCTGTTTACCATCATTACTATTACTACTGTCTGATTGAATCCTGCCACTCACTACTGTTCACTACTACTACTGTTATCTTTATTACTTGCACTTTGTTCAATGTTCTATTATTCTATGATATATCTACTGTACGCCTCATACCTGTACCCCCCCCCCCCCCCCCATGCTTTATGGATTAATAAAGGAGCACTTGATTTGACTTGAAGGGGAACCCAGGGGTCCTTGAGGTGTGTGGGGGGAGGGGGGGGGGTCCATTGGGAAACAGGAAATCAATTAATTTCACTATTTAATTCACTAGAAGTTAAGTCCAACAAGAGATCAAAGAGGACCTTTCTGATTTCACTCCCTCTCCTCGTCTACAATATGAACATCTGAATTCTGGACATAAATCATATCATAACAACCTGACCTGTCAGACCGGGGGGCTCCCTGAGACAAAGTCTAATAAAACGGGGCTCCGCTGCTCGAGCGTGTGTGGGTTCAGGGGGGTTCGGGGGGGTTCAGGGGTCCACGCTTGGCACGAACACTGTCTCGAGAGCCACCGCTTTATGGAGGGAGGCCAGCTCAGCCAGTAAACCCCACGGTTCCGTATCACGTTACCCGCCGGGGGTCTCGAGCCGACGGCACCTGCAGCGCGGCGGACCAGACGGAGGCGGAGGCGGCGGGCGGCAGCATGCAGACGAACGGATTGATAAAGACTCGGGTCTCTAACGGGCGGCGTCTCTTTTACGAGCTGAGGCCTGACGGCGGAGAACAGCTCTTTTATTATCATTCCGCTCGCTACCTTTTCCTCCCGCGATGCCGACGCCAAGAGCTCACGATGACAGAACTCTGGGGGAGGGAGGGAGAGGTTCTATTTCTCACTCTGGGGGAGGGGAGGTTCTATTTCTCACTCTGGGGGAGGGAGGGGCTCTATTTCTCACTCTGGGGGAGGGAGGGGTTATATTTCTCACTCTGGGGGAGGGAGGGGCTCTATTTCTCACTTAACCCGGTGACCGTCGGTAGTGTGATAGTAAAGGGTTAACCTTCTGTAGTGTGGCAGTGAAAGGGTTAACCTGCCCGTTGTGTGGCAGTGAAAGGGTTAACCTTCTGCGTATTGTCGCAGTGAAAGGGTTAACCGGTTGGTAGCGCGGCAGTGAAAGGGTTAAGCGACGGCAGACCGGCAGACTTGTCGGGAGCGATAGTAATAATAATGCATTCATCTCGTGTAGCACTTTATGAAAACACAAGTCACGGAGTCCATATGGAGTGAACATCAATAACAAAACAACAAACAACGTAAGTGCAACAGTGAAGTTAAATGATAAATGAAGGCTGCTGCGTTGGCACTGAGAGCCTTATGGTGCTCAATGCTGCTTTATCGCTCAGATTACATTATTTTCTTTGGCTGTGTGTGGTGGACAATCTATAACGGTCTTACAGGTATTCATAAATGATAAGTATGGCATATCTTCAAACGACACGTGTATTCCGTGACATCTGTATAGTGATTCATCGTGATTGTGACCGTTTGTCGGGGGGGGGGGTGCGCAGGACAGATGTTCAGTGTTCTGCGTTCTGTCAAAAACAACTCAGTGTGAGTCAGCCCAGTATGACCACTGGAAATCAAATAAAACCACAAGATTAGATTAGATTTGATTAGATTAAAATTCAAATGTATTGTCATTATACAGCACGGTACAACGGAAAGAGGGTTGACATCCAACCAAATGCAATGAGTAATGAGTGCAAATGTAACAGTAAAGTGCAATAGTGATATACAATGTACAAGTGATTAAACTGGGTATATAGTATAAATATAAGTACTACTGAGTAATGGTGCTAATCAGATGTATGTACAAAGTTGTAGTATTAATATGTACAGTGATACAGGTATAAATACACTATGGTAGTAGTATTAATATGTACAGTGATACAGGTATAAAGACACTATGGTAGTAGTATTAATATGTACAGTGATACAGGTATAAATACACTATGGTAGTAGTATTAATATGTACAGTGATACAGGTATAAAGACACGATGGTAGTATTAATATGTACAGCGATACAGGTATAAAGACACTATGGTAGTAGTATTAATATGTACAGTGATACAGGTATAAAGACACTATGGTAGTAGTATTAATATGTACAGTGATACAGGTATAAATACACTATGGTAGTAGTATTAATATGTACAGTGATACAGGTATAAAGACACTATGGTAGTAGTATTAATATGTACAGTGATACAGGTATAAAGACACTATGGTAGTAGTATTAATATGTACAGTGATACAGGTATAAAGACACTATGGTAGTAGTATTAATATGTACAGTGATACAGGTATAAAGACACTATGGTAGTAATAATATGTACAGTGATACAGGTATAAATACACTATGGTAGTATTAATATGTACAGTGATACAGGTATAAAGACACTATGGTAGTAGTATTAATATGTACAGCGATACAGGTATAAAGACACTATGGTAGTAGTATTAATATGTACAGCGATACAGGTATAAAGACACTATGGTAGTAGTATTAATATGTACAGCAATACAGGTATAAAGACACTATGGTAGTAGTATTAATATGTACAGTGATACAGGTATAAAGACACTATGGTAGTAGTATTAATATGTAAAGTGATACAGGTATAAAGACACTATGGTAGTAGTATTAATATGTACAGCGATACAGGTATAAATACACTATGGTAGTATTAATATGTACAGCAATACAGGTATAAAGACACTATGGTAGTAGTATTAATATGTACATTGATACAGGTATAAAGACACTATGGTAGTAGTATTAATATGTAAAGTGATACAGGTATAAATACACTATGGTAGTAGTATTAATATGTACAGTGATACAGGTATAAAGACACTATGGTAGTAATAATATGTACAGTGATACAGGTATAAATACACTATGGTAGTATTAATATGTACAGTGATACAGGTATAAAGACACTATGGTAGTAGTATTAATATGTACAGCAATACAGGTATAAAGACACTATGGTAGTAGTATTAATATGTACAGTGATACAGGTATAAATACACTATGGTAGTATTAATATGCACAGCGATACAGGTATAAAGACACTATGGTAGTAGTATTAATATGTACAGTGATACAGGTATAAAGACACTATGGTAGTAGTATTAATATGTAAAGTGATACAGGTATAAATACACTATGGTAGTAGTATTAATATGTACAGTGATACAGGTATAAAGACACTATGGTAGTAGTATTAATATGTACAGTGATACAGGTATAAAGACACTATGGTAGTAGTATTAATATGTAAAGTGATACAGGTATGAAGACACTATGGTAGCAAGTCATACTGGTAGTATTAATATGTACGGTATGAAGACACTATGGTAGTAGTATGAATATGTACAGTGATACAGGTATAAAGACACTATCGTAGTAGTATGAATATGTACAGTGATACAGGTATAAATACACTATGGTAGTAGTAGCATAGGTTATGATACGTCCCCTCAAGTGTTGCTTGTAGAGAAGTATCACCCCTAATACTTATAAGGTGAAAACATCACTGTCCCTCCACTGACCACCTCCATCACAGCTGTCTTCATGTCTGTATCCACTGACCACCTCCATCACAGCTGTCTTCATGTCTGTATCCACTGACCACCTCCATCACAGCTGTCTTCATGTTTGTATCCACTGACCACCTCCATCACAGCTGTCTTCATGTCTGTATCCACTGACCACCTCCATCACAGCTGTCTTCATGTTTGTATCCACTGACCACCTCCATCACAGCTGTCTTCATGTTTGTATCCACTGACCACCTCCATCACAGCTGTCTTCATGTCTGTATCCACTGACCACCTCCCTCACAGCTGTCTTCATGTCTGTATCCACTGACCACCTCCATCACAGCTGTCTTCATGTCTGTATCCACTGACCACCTCCATCACAGTTGTCTTCATGTCTGTATCCACTGACCACCTCCATCACAGCTGTCTTCATGTCTGTATCCACTGACCACCTCCATCACAGCTGTCTTCATGTCTGTATCCACTGACCACCTCCATCACAGCTGTCTTCATGTCTGTATCCACTGACCACCTCCATCACAGCTGTCTTCATGTCTGTATCCACTGACCACCTCCATCACAGCTGTCTTCCATGTTTGTATTCACAGTGACTCCCACCAGCGCATAATTGTGATGAAATGTCGATCTCTAGAGTGACGTAGAAGTCACGTGAATTCTGACATGACTGACTGAGGTCGCATGCAAGAAATCAGACCTGTATCTGATCTGAGCTGTGTCTCTGTGTCGCCGTGAACAACAAACTGTTGACTTGGTAACGATGCTGACTTTAAACCCTGGCACGCCCACCTCCCCTCAACCCCTCTGCACTTGCACCCAGCAAGAAATCACCTTGGAAATTAAATTAGCTATAATTCTGACCAGCCGTCTGAGTGAATCAGTGTCAGAAACGCAGAAATCGAATTCCAGTAATGACTCACGTTTCAAAACCCATCTCCATTTTGGCAGCCGCCTTACAGAGATGAGGGGAAAAGAGAAGCCCTCTCACTGTAATCAACTCAGGGGGGGAAGATAAACCATATCACTGTAAAGTATGTGTATTTTATTGTGATAATTAATATTGAAAAGAAAATTATTAAAAAGAGAAGCCCTCTCACTGTAATCAACTCAGGGGAAAAGAGAAGCCATGTAATCAACTCAGGGGGGGAAGAGATGCCATGTAATCAACTCAGGGGGAAAAGAGAAACCCTCTCACTGTAATCAACTCAGGGAGGGAAGAGAAACCATCTCACTGTAATCAACTCAGGGGGAGAAGAGAAGCCCTCTCACTGTAATCAACTCAGGGGGAAAAGAGAACCCTCTCACTGTAATCAACTCAGGGGGAAAGAGAAACCCTCTCACTGTAATCAACTCAGGGGAAAAGAGAAGCCATGTAATCAACTCAGGGGGAAAAGAGAAGCCATGTAATCAACTCAGGGGGAAAAGAGAAGCCATGTAATCAACTCAGGGGGAAAAGAGAAGCCATGTAATCAACTCAGGGGGAAAAGAGAAGCCATGTAATCAACTCAGGGGGAAAAGAGCGGGAAGAGACCAGGAACACATTAAAGTTCCTCCGTAATTAGATGAATATCTTTGGACATTTCTGAACCTGCCGCCCCCCACGTTCCATAAACCGGAGGAATTCTCCCCATTTGTTCAATTAGAGCTGATCCGAAGTGAGTCCTGCCTACGTAGAGGACCAGAGAACTGGCAGCCGAGACCCCCCCCCCCCCCCGACGCTCTCAGCTGGAGCTGTACTGGAGCTAATGTGAGCCCCTGCTGAGAGGGACGGAGGGAGGGGGGGGGGGGGGGAACAAATTTCTCTGTTTGATTGTTTGTTTGGCTTTGGCAATGTAAACGTATGTTTCCCATGTCAATAAAGCCCATTTGAATTGAATTGAATTGAGAGAGAGAGAGAGAGAGAGAGAGAGAGAGAGAGAGAGAGAGAGAGAGAGAGAGAGAGAGAGAGAGAGAGAGAGAGAACAAGAGAGAGAGGGAGAGAGAGAGAGAGAGAGAGAGAGAGAGAGAGAGAGAGATAACAGAGAGAGAGAGAGAGAGAGAGAGAGAGAGAGAGAGAGATAACAGAGAGAGATAACAGAGAGGGAGAGACAGCGAGAGAGAGAGATAACAGAGAGAGAGAGAGAGAGACAGTGAGAGAGAGACAAGAGAGAGAGAGAGAGAGAGAGAGAGAGGAGAGAGAGAGAGAGAGAGAGAGAGAGAGAGAGAGAGAGAGAGAGAG
>NW_028172973.1:43144-50644 GCF_963971535.1 Notolepis coatsorum | reverse complement strand
TTCTAGCAGCCTCTATACCCCTCTGTTTCAGTCCTGTTCTCATCCTAGCAGCCTCTATACCTCTGTTTCAGTCCTGTTCTCATTCTAGAAGCCTCTCTACCTCTCTGTTTCAGTCCTGTTCTCATTCTAGCAGCCTATATACCTCTCTGTTTCAGTCCTGTTCTCATTCTAGCAGCCTCTATACCTCTCTGTTTCAGTCCTGTTCTCATTCTAGCAGCCTCTCTACCTCTCTGTTTCAGTCCTGTTCTCATTCTAGCAGCCTCTATACCTCTCTGTTTCAGTCCTGTTCTCATTCTAGCAGCCTCTCTACCTCTCTGTTTCAGTCCTGTTCTCATTCTAGCAGCCTCCTCATTCTATCAGCCTCTATACCTCTCTGTTTCAGTCCTGTTCTCATTCTAGAAGCCTCTACACCCCTCTGTTTCAGTCCTGTTCTCATTCTAGCAGCCTCTATACCTCTGTTTCAGTCCTGTTCTCATTCTAGAAGCCTCTATATCTCTCTGTTTCAGTCCTGTTCTCATTCTAGCAGCCTCTATACCTCTCTGTTTCAGTCCTGTTATCATTCTAGCAGCCTCTATAACTCTCTGTTTCAGTCCTGTTCTCAATCTAGAAGCCTCTATACCTCTCTGTTTCAGTCCTGTTATCATTCTAGCAGCCTCTATAACTCTCTGTTTCAGTCCTGTTCTCAATCTAGAAGCCTCTATACCTCTCTGTTTCAGTCATGTTCTCCTTCTAGCAGCCTCTATACCTCTGTTTCAGTCCTGTTCTCATTCTAGCAGCCTCTATACCTCTCTGTTTCAGTCTTGTTCTCATTCTAGCAGCCTCTATACCTCTCTGTTTCAGTCCTGTTCTCATTCTAGAAGCCTCTATACCTCTCTGTTTCAGTCCTGTTCTCAATCTAGAAGCCTCTATACCTCTCTGTTTCAGTCCTGTTCTCATTCTAGCAGCCTCTATACCTCTCTGTTTCAGTCCTGTTCTCATTCTAGCAGTGTCTATACCTCTCTGTTTCAGTCCTGTTCTCATTCTAGCAGCCTCCTCATTCTATCAGCCTCTATACCTCTCTGTTTCAGTCCTGTTCTCATTCTAGAAGCCTCTACACCTCTCTGTTTAAGATAAGATAAGATAAGATAAGATATTCCTTTATTGATCCCCTTGGGGAAATTCAGGCATCATAGCAGCATGGGGGGAGGGGTACAGGTAGTAAAACAACACAGTATACAGGTAGTAAAAGACAACACAGGCAGTGTAAACAATTTGATCAATATGGTCAATATAATTTACTATCTGACTAGCTGAGGAATATTCACATTATTCACAGTGTCACATGAGGTGCAGTATGCAAGAGGTAGTGTTATAATAATTTACTATCTACTGAGTATACATTAATCAAAGTACCAGGGTAGTCTACTTTGTCCCCCTTGGGTTCCTATAAGTCCCAGGTCAATGTCTGGTAGCAGTCGCTGTCGCTGCCCCCTGTTGTGGGGCCTGGAGGCTGCTAGTCGCTGCCCACTGTTGTGGAGCCTGATGGCCGCTGGTATGAAGGACTGTCCGAGGCGGTTAGTTGAGTGTCGGGGGGGGATGAGTCTGTGGCTGAACGAGCTTCTCATCTTGACTAGCTCGTCGTAGAGGGGGTGGTAGGGGTTCTCCATGATGGCATCCAGCTTCCTTATCATCCCCCTCTCTACCATCACCTCAAGTCTAGGTAGCTCGACTCCCACCACGGAGCTAGCCTTCCTCACCAGCTTGTTGAGCTTGTTGGTGTCCCTTGAGTTGATGTAGCCTCCCCAGCATGCCACAGCATAGAAGAGGATGCTGGCCACAACAGACTGGTAAAAAGACTGCAGCAGTTTGTTGCACACATTGAAGGACCTGAGTCTCCTCAGGAAGAACAGCCTGCTCTGTCCCTTCCTGTAGAGGGCCTCTGTGTTGTCCGACCAGTCCAGTTTATTGTTCAGGTGTACCCCAAGGAACTTGTATGAGTCCACCATCTCCACATCCACCCCTCGGATGGAGATGGGAATCGGGGGGGGCCTCTTCTTGCCCCTCCGGAAGTCCACCACCAGCTCCTTGGTCTTACTGGTGTTGAGTTGGAGGTGGTTGCTGTCGCTCCACCCCACGAAGCTCTCCACCAGGGCTCTGTACTCCTCCTCATCATCGTCGGTGATGTAGCTTACGATGGAGGAGTCGTCTGAGAACTTCTGCAGGTGGCACCCGCTGGAGTTGCGGCAGAAGTCTGAGGTGTAGAGGGTGAAGAGGAAGGGTGACAGCACAGTTCCCTGGGGGGCGCCGGTGTTGCTCACCAGTACGTCAGACTGACTGTCCTTTAGTCTGACGTACTGTGGCCTCTCAGTGAGGTAGTCCTTGATCCAGGCCACCAAGCCGTGCTCCAGCTGCATCGCAGAGAGCTTCTCCGCTAGCAGTGACGGCTGGATGGTGTTGAAGGCGCTGGAGAAATCAAAGAACATGATCCTCACTGAGCTGCGCGGCTTTTCCAGGTGCGTGTACGCTCTGTGGAGCATGTAGATGATGGCATCCTCCACCCCGATGTTTGCCTGGTATGCAAACTGCAGGGGGTCGAGGGAGTCACGCACCAGGGGCTTGAGGTGTTGCAGGACCAGTCTCTCAAACGTCTTCATGACGTGTGACGTCAGAGCGACTGGCCTGTAGTCGTTGGGGGTGCTGGGACGTCCCTTCTTGGGCACCGGGACAATGCAGGAGGTCTTCCAGAGCTGGGGCACCCTCTCCAGCCTCAGGGAGAGGTTGAAAAGATGCTGGAGCGGTGCTGCCAGCTGCTCTGCACATACCTTGAGCACCCTGGGATTGGTGTTGTCCGGTCCTCTGGCCTTGTTTACATTAATTTTGGAGAGCTGCCTACTGACCTGACTGGTTGTGATCGTCAGGGTTGGGGGTGGTGGGCAGTCTGCTGGTGTTGGGGGTGGGGTGCCGTTGCTGATGGGTGTGGGGGGGTGGGGGGTGGGGGGGCTGCTTTGTAGGTGTGATCTGGTGCTGGTGTCGATGGGTGGGGGGGGGGGGGAGGGGTGTGGGGAGGCCACTCTGGTCAAAGCGGTTGAAAAACGAGTTGAACTCGTTTGCACGCTCTGGAGGGCCCTCCACAGCTGTGCCCTGCTGTTTGAAACCAGTGATCTTCCTAACCCCCGCCCACACCTCCCTGGTGTTGTTGGCCTGTAGTCTGCCCTCCAGCCTGTCCTTGTAGCTGACCTTGGCTGCCCTTAGCTCTTTTTTGAGCTCCCTTTGGACAGCCCTGGCCTGCTCAGTGTCCCCTGCCATGAAGGCCCTCTTTTTCCTGTTTAGCAGGTGTTTAATGTCCTTGCTAATCCAGGGTTTATTGTTTGAGAAGCAGCGTACCCTCTTTGTGGGTACGATGCTCTCCTCACAGAACCTGATGTAGTCTGTGATGCAGTGGGATAGTCCATCAATGTCATCACCGTAAGCCCTCTCAAACATATCCCAGTCTGTCGACCTGAAACACTCCTGTAGCTCCTCCTCGACGTCGTCAGACCACTGTGGGACAGACATGGTGGTCGGAGGCTGTCTCTTAATGAGAGGCGTGTATGTGGATACAAGCCTCACAAGGTTGTGGTCTGACTGGCCGAGGGGGGGCAGGGAAGTCGCACTGAAAGCCTCCTTCACGTTAGCATACAGGAGGTCCAGAGTTTTGTCTCCCCTGGTTTTGCAGGTGACATACTGGGTGAAGTTTGTCAGGGTCTTGTTCAGTCTGACATGGTTGAAGTCCCCATTGATAAAAATAAATGCATCCGGGTGTTTTGTCTGAAGCGCCGCGACGGTGGAGTGTATGACGTCACTCGCCTGCGCCGCCGCCGCGCTGGGAGGGATGTAAACAGTGAGAGCCAGGACGTGTGTTATTTCTCGCGGTAAATAGTATGGCCGCAGACTCAGTGCCAATAGTTCAATGTCGGGGGAACAGATACGTTCCTTAATGGTGATGTGCCCCGGGTGGCACCATTTGGAGTTCACAAAGACAACAAGCCCTCCGCCTCTCCGCTTGCCGCTCTGTTTACTCCGGTCGGCGCGCACCACCGTGAAGCCCTCCTGTTCTATTGCACTGTCCGGGATGTTCTCGTTCAGCCAGGATTCGGTGAAGCACAGTAGGCTTGCCTCCTTGTACTCACGCTGGTTGATCATCAGGGCTGAGAGCTCGTCGGTCTTGTTGACCAGCGATCGCACGTTCCCCATGACGACAGCGGGCAGGTAAGGCTTGAATCTCCTTCTGTCCTCTCTCCTGTCCTTCACGCTCGTGCCAGCTCGATTTCCCCGTCTGCGAATCCTTATTTCGGCTGGTAGATTCCTCGGTGGTTCTGCAACTCTGTTTCGAAAGCAGAGGAGAGCCTCCCTCGGGTAAACCAGCCCGCCGTTGTTGCTGTTGTTGTTGTTGTTGTTGTGCTGCCGCGGGTAAACCAGCCCGCCGCCGGTGTTGTTGTCCATTGTTCAGAGCTGTGCTCGACCGAACTTTCCTAACTCAGCTAACTTCACAGAAGTTGTTACAAATGCCTTAACTTGGTCTAAAGCAACGCACAGTCACTTATACACCTATTATGTAAGTATAATCACAAAAAGATTATCAGTCCTGTTCTCATTCTAGCAGCCTCTATACCTCTCTGTTTCAGTCCTGTTCTCAATCTAGAAGCCTCTATACCTCTCTGTTTCAGTCCTGTTCTCATTCTAGCAGCCTCCTCATTCTATCAGCCTCTATACCTCTCTGTTTCAGTCCTGTTCTCATTCTAGAAGCCTCTACACCTCTCTGTTTCAGTCCTGTTCTCATTCTAGCAGCCTCTATACCTCTGTTTCAGTCCTGTTCTCATTCTAGCAGCCTCTATACCTCTGTTTCAGTCCTGTTCTCATTCTAGCAGCCTCTATACCTCTGTTTCAGTCCTGTTCTCATTCTAGCAGCCTCTATACCTGTCTGTTTCAGTCCTGTTGTCATTCTAGCAGCCTCTATACCTCTCGGTTTCAGTCCTGTTCTCATTCTAGCAGCCTCTATACCTCTCTGTTTCAGTCCTGTTCTCATTCTAGCAGCCTCTATACCCCTCTGTTTCAGTCCTGTTCTCATTCTAGCAGCCTCTATACCCCTCTGTTTCAGTCCTGTTCTCATTCTAGCAGCCTCTATTAGAGCCATATGAAATCCGCGTTCACGGAATCGCGGACGGAATCGCGGAATGAACCAATAAAAATGGAATCAACTGCAAAACGTGGAATATTGCAGAATTTGGCCTAATCTGGACTGAAATTTCGTTTTTGGGTGGAACGTTTGGTGCACACGCGACCGGGGAGGCGGGGACTCTACAGCGTGTTACACACAACACAGCCGTGGTGCTCAAGCGTCTGGCTGCGTCAGTGTTAACATCGTCAAGAAGCTAAACAATTCCACAATAAGCCCTCAATTCAGAGCAGAACAGTATCCTAATGACTTTTATGCCTCCGGTGATAAGGTGTTTTGCTAATTCTGTCAACGTTCCGTGGACTGGACCCGCAAAAACACTTGCGACACTATTGTGATTAAATAGCTATAACGTTAGGACGTTTAGCTTCTAGCTAAATCTAGTGCACCCATCCATTTGTTTAATGCAAACGAGTGTCATTATACACTGCCCTTTATAAACTAAATACACTTAAATAGCTATGTAACGTTATAGGACTATCTATGGAAATGATAGCTTCTAGAAGTTCTAGCTAAATCTGGTGCACCCATCAATTTGTTTAATGCAAACGATTGTCATTATACACTGCCCTTTATAATCTAAATAAACTTAAATAGCTATGAAACGTTACAGTACATAGGACTATAGATGGAAATGATAGCTTCTTGCTAAATCTAGTGCACCCATCCATTTGTTTAATGCAAACGATTGCCATTATACACTGTCCTTTATAAACGAAATAAACTAAACTAAAGGTGCCTAAATTATGCATTACTATATTTCATCACAATATAATAGATATAGCTAGGTTACTGACATTGTCATTGTGATAATGTCAGTAGTAGCTAGCTGTATCTATTGTTTACACTTGAAATATGTATTTTTATTTTGTCACAATATTAATTGAAAAATATTGTGTAAAATTGAACTGTATTTCTGAGTTGCAGCACTTAAAAACATTAAATGGACTGTTATATCTTATTCAATTGTGGACATTTATTCATTCCCACTTATTAGACACTATTTCTGATGGTAAAATGAGCATAAAAGGCAAAATACAGAATTCTGAAATATTAAAACGGAAAAAATGGAATTTGGGAAAAAATAAAATGGAATTTGGAAAATAATAAAACGGATTTCATATGGCTCTAGCCTCTATACTAGGGCTGGGCGATATGACGATATTATATAAATATCGGGTACAGTTCATTAACGATACACTTTTTTAACGTATCGTGGATATCGTGATGTTTTGCCCAAGAGGATTGTGTCGCGTCAATCTGGTCCACACGTTCAAACTTTTGAAGAACGCCGCCCCCACACACACACTACTGCATCAAAGTTACTACTTATGATTAACAACGGCATTCGTTTTGTGGCATTAACGTTATATAGTTACACGTTCAATAACATCAGCGTATTTACCCAAACATAGCAACGTCCGAGGACGACATAGATAGATAGCAAGCATTACTCGTTCAAATCTCAGCCCGTGAGGTTCTGCGGTCTGTTAATAAAGTTTTCAATCAGACAGATGTATGGAAAGGCTTTTATTATAACATTCGTCGCAGTAAAATCATTATGCCTCGTTTAGTACTCCTGCGGAGCGCTGGTAGCCTACTCCGTGGGCCGCGGGGAGCTAACGTCATTAGCCACGGTAGGTTTGTTGTGGTTTTCTGTCCGTGTAGATCAATGGCGGATTTACCGGAAGTTAAAAACGAATAAGCGCTTGCCGATTGGTGCTAAGAACAGCAGGGCGTGTGCAAGCGGTGTGACGTAATTGGCAGACTCGACTGTCAATCAAAATTATTCTGTTTGCCGTCAGAATGAATGAATGAATGAAAACTTTATTAACAGATTGCAGAATGGGTACAATACAGTACAGCTGAATACAACAACAGTGGACTGGAGGATGAAGACCAGAAAAAGACTTTCGGCTTTTTTACATAAGGGTCCTCGATTTTCAATTCATCAAAACATTTAGAGACATACAAATATACAGTAGTTTCATAAAAATGCTATTTATTGATTGATTGATTGATTTAAAACTTTATTAACATATTGCAGAAAGGGTACAGTACAGCTCAATACATACAATTGTTAAGGGGATGCAGACCAGAGAAAGACTTTCATCTTGTTTACATCAGGATCCCCCATTTTCAATTCATCATATTTCATATATAAATCATATAATATCTCATTGCTAAATATATGCAATATATAATCTAATAATCCAATAGTCTAAATCTAATATATAATATAAAAATGCTAAATGCATGGGTATTTTATTTTGTCTTTAATGTTAGCTTGCAAACTCAAATACTGT
>NW_028172973.1:0-27929 GCF_963971535.1 Notolepis coatsorum | reverse complement strand
GAGCGGAGGGGAGGGGGGGGGGGGGGGGGAGGAGGGTGGGAACAGGGCAGTATGTTTGATATCAGCATATTGTGTTGGAACTTCAAATGTATGGCTGGGAGAATCTGCGGCCTTCGTGGTGTGTGCCTCGATGCCACCAGAGCGCAGAACGAGTTTGCCAGGTGTGCCAGGTGTTTCTATTTTTTTTGTCATTGCTATATAAAGGACACACATTAGTAGTATTGCAAATTGTTATGTAGAATAGTGTAAAAAAGGTAACCCACACTATTAAAATGTTATCTAATCAACAGGACAAAAAACTATTTGGTATTTGTATCTCAAAAATATGCCATGTTGTTTTGCAGTTAAAATTAATAAAATGCATGAAATAAAAATGTTATACAATTCTAAAAGAAATAACTAAAATAAAAAAAATTTAAAGGAGCACAACAGAACAATTACTGAGGAAACGTAATGAGCGCAGAGGAGCACTATGGCTGGCACCTGCTATCAAGGCACATTTTGAAAGAGCAACATCACCATCCTGTGGTCAAATACCGGTAATACATGCTTATATCACAGCAGTCAAAACATACCCAGATATCAGTTGGTCCTCTCAACCAGCCAGCAGCAAGCAGCAGAGTTCCAGACTGAGGAGGGCCTCTCCTGTATCTGTCTCACGTCTTCCCCCTGAAGGACAAGCCATCACTCTGTAAAGTATCCTTCTACCTGCCTCTCCATGGAGAGAATGAGAGAGGCAGAGAGATAGAGAGAGAGAGAGAGACACACAGAGAGAGACAGAGAGAGAGAGACAGACACAGAGAGAGACAGAGAGAGAGAGAGAGAGAGCAGACACAGAGAAGACAGAGAGAGAGAGAGACAGAGAGAGAGAGAGAGAGAGAGAGAGAGAGAGAGAGAGAGAGAGAGAGAGAGAGAGAGACTTCACTTTGCCATCAGGGGGACATTGAGACAGAACTTCACTTCCTGCTATACTGTGAGAAATACAAGGACCTAAGAGAAGTCTTCTTCGATAAAATAAACAAATTGATGCACAGTTTATCCATCTCCCTGATCACCAAAAGCTACTATACATGTGTGGGGAGAAAAGTCAGTGTACAGCATTAGCTGCAAAATATGTAGACGGTTGTCACAAAATAAGAGAACAAGCCCTGTAAATGTATCTGAATGGCCACACTTGAAAAATGACTACCCGATCGAGTGACTATTTTGTAAATTAATATGTTTCTTGTTGATTGTCCTTACTGTTATTACTAATGTTATGATATTTTATTGCTTAATATATATGTTATTGTTTGTATGTTGAACTTGCTTTGGCAATAAGTATGTTAATATTTCATGCCAATAAAGCCTATTTGAATTGAATTGAGAGACAGAGAGAGAGAGAGAGAGACAGAGAGAGAGAGAGACAGAGAGAGAGACACAGAGAGAGAGAGAGACACACACAGAGAGAGAGACACAGAGAGAGAGACAGAGAGAGACACAGAGAGAGAGACAGAAAGATAGACAGAGAGAGACACAGAAAGAGAGAGACAGACACAGAGACACAGAGAGAGATCTCAGGATGTCCTACCAAAGTTCTCAATTGGTACAAAACATGTAGAGTACTGCACACATTACACCTATTTAGGCCTAAAACTAAGTTCAACTGGACATTTTAAGGAAGCAGAGGGAAAGCACGCCAGGCTTTCTATGCCATAAAAAGAAATATACAAACAGAAATACCAATTCGAATCTGGTTAAAATTAATTGAATGTGTTATTGAACCAATTGCACTCTATGGCAGTGAGGTGTGGGGTCCACTTACAAAACAAGACTTTACCCAATGGGACAAACACCCCATTGAGACCCTGCATGCAGAGTTATGTAAGATTATCCTACATGTCCAGAGGAAAACTACAAACAATGCATGCAGGGCAGAATTAGGCCGTTACCCACTAATACAAAAAATACAAAAAAGAGCAATTAACTTTTGGACACACCTAAAACAAAGTGACCCCCTCTCGTACCATTATCAAGCCCTGCAGTGCGAAGAGCTGAGGAGCATCAGGAACCCCCTTACCCAGCTGGTCCTGAGGCTGAGTCCACAAACCTGCTCTCTTAACACACCTCAGGAACAGAACACATCACCAATCAGAATAAATCAAATTACTACACAGCTAAAACAAAACTACATCACCTATTGGAAAACACAAACAAAAGCACAGAGCAAAATGCAGTGCTATCTGGCTCTAAATCGACAGTACACCATAGCAGATTACTTGAGCATGGTGACTGATCAACAACTAAAAAGAACCTTGACAAAATACAGACTGAGTGAGCACAGCCTCACTGTTGAAAAGGGGAGGCACAGGAAAACCTGGCTCCCTGCAGAGCAAAGGCTGTGCTGTCATTGCATCCTCAGTGAGCCTGAAACTGAGTTGCACTTCCTCACCAAATGTGAAAAATATAAAGATATTAGAGAAACGCATTTAAAAAAAATTGAACTAATAACAAAAGGTTTTCTTGCACTACCAGATACAGGAAAACTACCAGTCCTACTAGGGGAGGACTCAACAAGCTGTGAGCTAGCAGCAGCCTATGTTGCTGCCTGCCACAAACTGAGGGACAGTGAGTGACAGTCACCTGACATGTTTACGCCGTAATACTTGATGTTTTATTTTACGATGATATTTTGTATGTACTTATATCTGTTTGTAATCCATGTTTATGTTTAATATTGCTTTGGCAACATGTAGAAGTACGTCATGCCAATAAAGCCATTTGAATTGAATTTAATTGAATTGAGAGAGAGAGAGAGACATAGAGAGAGACAGAGAGAGACACAGAGAGAGAGAGAGACAGACAGACACAGAGACACACACAGAGAGAGAGAGAGACATAGAGAGAGACAGAGAGAGACACAGAGAGAGAGAGAGACAGACACAGAGACACAGAGAGAGAGAGAGAGACATAGAGAGAGACAGAAGTAGACATGTAGAACATGTAGAAGTACGTCATGCCAATAAAGCCATTTGAATTGAATTGAATTGACAGAGAGAGACACAGAGAGAGAGAGAGAGAGAGACATAGAGAGAGAGACAGAGAGAGAGAGACATAGAGAGAGAGGTCAGCAAACAGCCCCTCCCCCTCCCGACCCACACACTCTCCAAACACAAGCCCCCTTTAGCTTCTTACACTCCCCTCAGAAATTGGTTTTGAGGAGCCATGGCAGCCGGGGCTCAGGAACCAGATGTGTGGTTTCAGGCTACAGGCAGAAGTATAATAAGAGACCAGACTATGATGCTTCATCTGCCCCCCCCCCCCTATGTTCTCCCCCACTGTCCCATGGACTGGGTGGGAAAGAAAAACAAGATGGACTCATCCACCTGGAGACAAATTACAATTAGAATCTCTTCCTTCGCCAAGTACACTTTTGCATATATATATATATATATATACCAGGAATGTGCCCTCCCCATTTACTATGTGGTGTTAGGGTCTCCAGCGACCCGTTTCAAGGTTATAATAACTACCATGTAGTTGATTTGATTAGAACACGGCTTTATGATATCCTCCACAACACATATATAAGCAGCAAAACTATCTTTCACCATTTTGAAAAGTCTGAAGGTATCTGCAGAAAGAAAGGCACGACTGTGGTGTTAGGGTCATTCTTGACCCGGCAAGGTAAAACTCTACCATAAAAATACTAAATATAATATAAATAAATAAAATAATAATAAATATACTAAACTTTTTTTCAGAAGTTATATTCTAATATTGTTCTATTATAGTCAGAAAACATTATTATCTATGGGTTTCACATTTAGTATATCATGATTGAACAACCTCGTTTTCATCTTAAAAATAAGGGACATGATGTGTCTCGGGGGCCATAAAATCAAATTACAATGGGATTATATGGTTATGAATGCATATAATGTTAGTTAGGATGTAGTATTAACTATATTGAGTGATACTCCTTTCTTTTTAGTGGTCAGGACTGAGTTAGACCCCGGGTCAACATTGACAACATTGGTCCTAACACAACATGAGGGTTAAGCCATCCTGACAACATAACAACGAATCAGTCCTTCTCTCACACAGAGATGTGAGCTGCACAGGTGACTTAAATATATACCTCTACAGCTAAAATGTATATCTCTCTACAGCTAAAATGTACACCTCTCTACAGCTAAAATGTATACCTCTCTACAGCTAAAATGTATACTTCTCTACAGCTAAAATGTATATTTCTCTACAGCTAAAATGTATACCTCTCTACAGCTAAAATGTATACCTCTCTACAGCTAAAATGTATATCTCTCTACAGCTAAAATGTATATCTCTCTACAGCTAAAATGTATATCTCTCTACAGCTAAAATGTATACCTCTCTACAGTTAAAATATATACAACTCTACAGCTAAAATGTATACCTCTCTACAGTTAAAATGTATACCTCTCTACAGTTAAAATGTATACCACTCTACAACTAAAATGTATACCTCTCTACAGTTAAAATATATACCACTCTACAGCTAAAATGTATACTTCTACAGCTAAAATGTATATCTCTCTATAGCTAAAATATATACCGCTCTACAAATAAAATGTATATCTCTCTACAGCTAAAATATATACCGCTCTACAAATAAAATGTATACCACTCTACAGCTAAAATGTATATCTCTCTACAGTTAAAATATATACCACTCTACAACTAAAATGTATATATCTCTACAGTTAAAATGTATACCACTCTACAACTAAAATGTATACCTCTCTACAGTTAAAATGTATATCTCTCTACAGCTAAAATGTATATCTCTCTACAGCTAAAATGTATATCTCTCTACAGCTAAAATGTATATCTCTCTACAGCTAAAATGTATACCTCTCTACAGTTAAAATGTATATCTCTCTACAACTAAAATGTATACAACTCTACAGCTAAAATGTATACCTCTCTACAGTTAAAATATATACCACTCTACAACTAAAATGTATACCTCTCTACAGTTAAAATGTATACTTCTACAGCTAAAATGTATATCTCTCTATAGCTAAAATATATACCGCTCTACAAATAAAATGTATATCTCTCTACAGCTAAAATATATACCGCTCTACAAATAAAATGTATACCACTCTACAGCTAAAATGTATATCTCTCTACAGTTAAAATATATACCACTCTACAACTAAAATGTATATATCTCTACAGTTAAAATGTATACCACTCTACAACTAAAATGTATACCACTCTACAACTAAAATGCATATATCTCTACAGTTAAAATGTATACCACTCTACAACTAAAATGTATAGCACTCTACAACTAAAATGTATACCTCTCTACAGTTAAAATGTATATCTCTCTACAGTTAAAATGTATAGCACTCTACAACTAAAATGTATACCTCTCTACAGTTAAAATGTATACCTCTCTACAGCTAAAATGTATATCTCTCTACAGTTAAAATGTATATCTCTCTACAGCTAAAATGTATACCTCTACAGCTAAAATGTACACCTCTCCACAACTAAAATGTATACCTCTCTACAGCAAAAATGTATATCTCTCTAAAGCTAAAATGTATACCTCGCTACAGCAAAAATGTATACCTCTACAGCGAAAATGTATATCTCTCTACAGCTAAAATGTATACCTCTACGGTTAAAATGTATACCTCGCTACAGCTAAAATGTATATCTCTCTACAGCTAAAATGTATACCTCTACGGTTAAAATGTATACCTCTCTACAGTTAAAATGTATATCTCTCTACAGCTAAAATATATACCTCTACAGCTAAAATGTATATCTCTCTACAGCTAAAATGTATATATCACTACAGTTAAAATGTATATCTCTCTACAGCTAAAATATATACCTCTCTACAGCTAAAATGTATACCTCTCTACAGCTAAAATGTATATCTCTCTACAGCTAAAATGTATATCTCTCTACAGCTAAAATATATACCTCTCTACAGCTAAAATGTATATCTCTCTACAGCTAAAATGTATATCTCTCTACAGCTAAAATGTATATCTCTCTACAGTTAAAATGTTTACCTCTCTACAGCGAAAATGTATATCTCTCTACAGCTAAAATGTATACCTCTACGGTTAAAATGTATATCTCTCTACAGCGAAAATGTATACGTCTACGGTTAAAATGTATATCTCTCTACAGCTAAAATGTATACCTCTCTACAGTTAAAATGTATATCTCTCTACAGTTAAAATATATACCTCTCTACAGCTAAAATGTATATCTCTCTACAGCTAAAATGTATATCTCTACAGCTAAAATGTATATCTCTACAGTTAAAATGTATATCTCTCTACAGTTAAAATGTATACCTCTCTACAGCTAAAATGTATACCTCTCTACAGCTAAAATGTATATCTCTCTACAGCTAAAATGTATATCTCTCTACAGTTAAAATGTATACTTCTCTACAGCTAAAATGTATATCTCTCTACAGTTAAAATGTACACCTCTCTACAGCTAAAATGTACACCTCTCTACAGCTAAAATGTACACCTCTCTACAGCTAAAATGTATACCTCTCTACAGTTAAAATGTATATCTCTCTACAACTCAAATGTATATCTCTCTACAGTTAAAATGTATATCTCTCTACAGCTAAAATGTATATCTCTCTACAGCTAAAATGTATATCTCTCTACAGCTAAAATGTATACCTCTCTACAGCTAAAATGTATATCTCTC
Organism: Notolepis coatsorum; assembly: GCF_963971535.1. Taxonomy (NCBI): domain Eukaryota; kingdom Metazoa; phylum Chordata; class Actinopteri; order Aulopiformes; family Paralepididae; genus Notolepis; species Notolepis coatsorum. The sequence continues at coordinate 21,206 of NW_028172973.1, read as the reverse complement.
TACAGCAAAAATGTATATACCTCTACGGTTAAAATGTATACCTCTCTACAGCTAAAATGTATACCTCTACGATTAAAATGTATATCTCTCTACAGTTAAAATGTATATCTCTCTACAGCTAAAATGTATACGTCTACGGTTAAAATGTATATCTCTCTACAGCTAAAATGTATACCTCTACGATTAAAATGTATATCTCTCTACAGTTAAAATGTATATCTCTCTACAGCTAAAATGTATACCTCTACGATTAAAATGTATATCTCTCTACAGTTAAAATGTATACCTCTCTACAGTTAAAATGTATATCTCTCTACAGTTAAAATATATACCTCTCTACAGCTAAAATGTATATCTCTACAGTTAAAATGTATATCTCTCTACAGTTAAAATGTATATCTCTCTACAGCTAAAATGTATATCTCTCTACAGTTAAAATGTATACCTCTCTACAGCTAAAATGTATATCTCTCTACAGTTAAAATGTATACCTCTCTACAGCTAAAATGTATATCTCTACAGTTAAAATGTATATCTCTCTACAGTTAAAATATATATCTCTCTACAGCTAAAATGTATATCTCTACAGCTAAAATGTATATCTCTACAGTTAAAATGTATATCTCTCTACAGTTAAAATGTATACCTCTCTACAGCTAAAATGTATATCTCTCTACAGCTAAAATGTATATCTCTCTACAGTTAAAATGTTACCTCTCTACAGCTAAAATGTATATATCTCTACAGTTAAAATGTATATCTCTCTACAGTTAAAATGTATACCTCTCTACAGCGAAAATGTATATCTCTCTACAGCTAAAATGTATACCTCTCTACAGCTAAAATGTATATATCTCTACAGTTAAAATGTATATCTCTCTACAGTTAAAATGTTTACCTCTCTACAGCGAAAATGTATATCTCTCTACAGTTAAAATGTTGACCTCTCTACAGCTAAAATGTATACCTCTCTACAGCTAAAATGTATATCTCTACAGTTAAAATGTATACCTCTCTACAGCTAAAATGTATATCTCTCTACAGTTAAAATGTATATCTCTCTACAGCTAAAATGTATACCTCTCTACAGCTAAAATGTATATCTCTCTACAGTTAAAATGTATATCTCTCTACAGTTAAAATGTATATATCTCTACAGTTAAAATGTATACCACTCTACAACTAAAATGTATACCTCTCTACAGCTAAAATGTATACCTCTCTACAGTTAAAATGTATATATCTCTACAGTTAAAATGTATACCACTCTACAACTAAAATGTATATCTCTCTACAGCTAAAATGTATATCTCTCTACAGTTAAAATGTATATCTCTCTACAGCTAAAATGTATATCTCTACAGTTAAAATGTATATCTCTCTACAGTTAAAATGTATACCTCTCTACAGCTAAAATGTATATATCTCTATACAGTTAAAATGTATATCTCTACAGTTAAAATGTATACCTCTCTACAGTTAAAATGTATACCTCTCTACAGCTAAAATGTATATATCTCTACAGTTAAAATGTATATCTCTACAGCTAAAATATATACCTCTCTACAGTTAAAATGTTTACCTCTCTACAGCTAAAATGTATATCTCTCTACAGCTAAAATGTATATCTCTCTACAGCAAAAATGTATATCTTTCTACAGTTAAAATGTTTACCTCTCTACAGCGGAAATGTATACCTCTACGGTTAAAATGTATATCTCTCTACAGCTAAAATGTATACGTCTACGGTTAAAATGTATATCTCTCTACAGCTAAAATGTATACCTCTACGGTTAAAATGTATATCTCTCTACAGCTAAAATGTATACCTCTCTACAGCTAAAATGTATACCTCCCTACAGCTAAAATGTATATCTCTCTACAGCTAAAATGTATACCTCTACAGCTAAAATGTATATCTCTCTACAGCTAAAATGTATATCTCTCTACAGCTAAAATGTATATCTCTCTACAGCTAAAATGTATATCTCTCTACAGCTAAAATGTACACCTCCCTACAGCTAAAATGTATATCTCTCTACAGCTAAAATGTATACCTCTACAGCTAAAATGTATATCTCTCTACAGCTAAAATGTATATCTCTCTACAGCTAAAATGTATATCTCTCTACAGCTAAAATGTATACCTCTATACAGTTCAAATGTTTACCTCTACGGTTAAAATGTATACCTCTCTACAGCTAAAATGTATATCTCTACAGCTCAAATATATACCTCTACAGCTAAAATGTATATCTCTACAGCTCAAATGTATATCTCTCTACAGCTAAAATATATACCTCTACAGCTAAAATATATACCTCTACAGCTAAAATGTATATCTCTACAGCTCAAATGTATATCTCTCTACAGCTAAAATATATACCTCTCTATAGTTAAAATGTATATCTCTCTACAGCTAAAATGTATACCTCTATACAGTTCAAATGTATATCTCTCTACAGCTAAAATGTATACCTCTCTACAGCTAAAATATATACCTCTACAGCTAAAATGTATACCTCTCTACAGCTAAAATGTATACCTCTCTACAGTTAAAATGTATACCTCTCTACATTTAAAATGTATACCTCTCTACAGCTAAAATGTATACCTCTCTACAGTTAAAATGTATATCTCTCTACAGTTAAAATGTATATCTCTCTACAGTTAAAATGTATATCTCTCTACAGTTAAACTGTATACCTCTCTACATTTAAAATGTATACCTCTCTACAGCTAAAATGTATACCTCTCTACAGTTAAACTGTATACCTCTCTACATTTAAAATGTATACCTCTCTACAGCTAAAATGTATATCTCTCTACAGTTAAAATGTATACCTCTCTACAGTTAAAATGTTTACCTCTCTACAGTTAAAATGTATACCTCTCTACAGTTAAAATGTTTACCTCTCTACAGTTAAAATGTATACCTCTCTACAGTTAAAATGTTGACCTCTCTACAGTTAAAATGTATATCTCTCTACAGTTAAAATGTTGAGGATAGGTAAAAGCGGGGTTAGTCAATTAATCGGTTATCAGTTAAGTAAGGGATAATGTATAGCTACGAGGTCATTGTCGCAAAATAATTGACCGACACAGAGTTTAAAATACAGAGGCGCCGCGCCGAGGTGTTTTAAACGTCAGTGAAGGTCAATTATTTTGCGACAATGACCTCGTAGCTATACATTATCCCGCTTATTACATGGCTAACTTACTAACAATATACCTAATTCATTTGACAAATCGCAGTTGTTCTGTGGCTCTGTCAGCCCAAATAAAGTGATTATTATTATTGCGGGCAGCCTCCGCTGTGTTCTGGCTCCGCTCGTCGCTCCGCCCCCTGTCATCGCCGGCACGGCAGTGTCTAATTGCACTGAAACAGTGTGTGTCAGTGGGCTTGATTGCGAACAGCTGCGCTCTGCGGTCATTATTGAAAAAACAGCTGTCATTATTGAAATATAATGACCGCTGTCGGGGGGCTATTGACCAATCACAAGCAAGCATTTCGGCGAATGTGAAAACGCCATGTAATAATCTGAGTTATTTCCTGGAAAATAACAATGAAACTATAAACAATATAGTATATTATATACCTTCCTTGGAAAATGATAAGCATGTCTCACACTACACCATAATAATCTAGGTACTAGATTGGAATAGGCCCTTCTGCCCGACTGCATTTACCAGCACAAGGGCTGTAGTAGTAATGTAGGAAGCTCAATTTCACAGATCTGTCGATTAATTTGACTTATTGGATTAATCAACGAGATCCTTTTGACTATTAGTCAACTAGGGCTGTCCCGAGTGGAGGACAGGCCTAGTGAACAGCGTTGCTGTGAGCGTGACCGGCGTGGCGCGGCTGAGTGATGGAGCTGGCGTGGGGCGAGGGCTCGGCGAGGGGGTGAGGGGTGGAGCTGGCGTGGGGCGAGGGCCCGGCGAGGGGGTGAGGGATGCTTCAGGAGAGAAGTGGGACGCAGGGCCACCATCACTCACTGGCCCTGCCCTACTACTCTGTGTGTGTGTGTGTGTGTGTGTGTGTGTGTGTGTGTGTGTGTGTGTGTGTGTGTGTGTGTCCAGACCCAGCTGTGGCGCTGCAGGACCACACAGACAGAGACCAGCCACATGATGGAGGGTCGCCAGCAAAGTGTTTACATTTCAGCTTCTCAACAAACTTCACGTTTCAGACTCCTGCACCTGAACTCTGACTTCAACCTCACCTCATCCCTCTGTCCTATTGTCTCTCTCTTTCCCACATCATCCCTCTGTCCTATTGTCTCTCTCTTTCCCACATCATCCCTCTGTCCTGTTGTCTCTCTCTTTTCCACATCATCCCTCTGTCCTATTGTCTCTCTCTTTTCCACATCATCCCTCTGTCCTATTGTCTCTCTCTTTCCCACATCATCCCTCTGTCCTATTGTCTCTCTCTTTCCCACATCATCCCTCTGTCCTGTTGTCTCTCTCTTTTCCACATCATCCCTCTGTCCTATTGTCTCTCTCTTTCCCACATCATCCCTCTGTCCTATTGTCTCTCTCTCTTCCACATCATCCCTCTGTCCTATTGTCTCTCTCTCTATTCCACATCATCCCTCTGTCCTATTGTCTCTCTCTTTTCCAAATCATCCCCCTGTCCTATTGTCTCTCTCTTTTCTGTTCTCTCTTCTCTATATACTGTTCTCTCCTCAGCTCTTCTCTCTCTCTCTCTCTTGTTCTCTCCTCAGCTCTTCTCTCTCTCTCTTGTTCTCTCCTCAGCTCTTGTCTCTCTCTCTCTTGTTCTCTCATCAGCTCTTGTCTCTCTCTCTTGTTCTCTCCTCAGCTCTTGTCTCTCTCTCTTGTTCTCTCCTCAGCTCTTGTCTCTCTCTCTCTTGTTCTCTCCTCAGCTCTTGTCTCTCTCTCTTGTTCTCTCCTCAGCTCTTGTCTCTCTCTCTCTTGTTCTCTCCTCAGCTCTTGTCTCTCTCTCTCTTGTTCTCTCCTCAGCTCTTGTCTCTCTCTCTCTTGTTCTCTCCTCAGCTCTTGTCTCTCTCTCTCTCTTGTTCTCTCCTCAGCTCTTGTCTCTCTCTCTCTTGTTCTCTCCTCAGCTCTTGTCTCTCTCTCTTGTTCTCTCCTCAGCTCTTGTCTCTCTCTCTCTTGTTCTCTCCTCAGCTCTTGTCTCTCTCTCTCTTGTTCTCTCCTCAGCTCTTGTCTCTCTCTCTTGTTCTCTCCTCAGCTCTTCTCTCTCTCTCTCTTGTTCTCTCATCAGCTCTTGTCTCTCTCTCTCTTGTTCTCTCCTCAGCTCTTGTCTCTCTCTCTCTTGTTCTCTCCTCAGCTCTTGTCTCTCTCTCTCTTGTTCTCTCCTCAGCTCTTCTCTCTCTCTCTTGTTCTCTCCTCAGCTCTTGTCTCTCTCTCTTGTTCTCTCCTCAGCTCTTGTCTCTATCTCTTGTTCTCTCCTCAGCTCTTGTCTCTCTCTCTCTTGTTCTCTCCTCAGCTCTTGTCTCTCTCTCTTGTTCTCTCCTCAGCTCTTGTCTCTCTCTCTTGTTCTCTCCTCAGCTCTTGTATCTCTCTCTCTTGTTCTCTCCTCAGCTCTTCTCTCTCTCTCTTGTTCTCTCCTCAGCTCTTGTCTCTCTCTCTTGTTCTCTCCTCAGCTCTTGTCTCTCTCTCTCTCTTGTTCTCTCCTCAGCTCTTGTCTCTCTCTCTCTTGTTCTCTCCTCAGCTCTTGTATCTCTCTCTTGTTCTCTCCTCAGCTCTTGTCTCTCTCTCTCTTGTTCTCTCCTCAGCTCTCTCTCTCTCTTGTTCTCTCCTCAGCTCTTGTCTCTCTCTCTTGTTCTCTCCTCAGCTCTTCTCTCTCTCTCTCTTGTTCTCTCATCAGCTCTTGTCTCTCTCTCTCTTGTTCTCTCCTCAGCTCTTGTCTCTCTCTCTCTTGTTCTCTCCTCAGCTCTTGTCTCTCTCTCTCTTGTTCTCTCCTCAGCTCTTCTCTCTCTCTCTTGTTCTCTCCTCAGCTCTTGTCTCTCTCTCTTGTTCTCTCCTCAGCTCTTGTCTCTATCTCTTGTTCTCTCCTCAGCTCTTGTCTCTCTCTCTCTTGTTCTCTCCTCAGCTCTTGTCTCTCTCTCTTGTTCTCTCCTCAGCTCTTGTCTCTCTCTCTTGTTCTCTCCTCAGCTCTTGTATCTCTCTCTCTTGTTCTCTCCTCAGCTCTTCTCTCTATCTCTTGTTCTCTCCTCAGCTCTTGTCTCTCTCTCTTGTTCTCTCCTCAGCTCTTGTCTCTCTCTCTCTTGTTCTCTCCTCAGCTCTTGTCTCCCTCTCTCTCTTGTTCTCTCCTCAGCTCTTGTCTCTATATCTCTTGTTCTCTCCTCAGCTCTTGTCTCTCGCTCTCTTGTTCTCTCCTCAGCTCTTGTCTCTCTCTCTTGTTCTCTCCTCAGCTCTTCTCTCTCTCTTGTTCTCTCATCAGCTCTTGTCTCTCTCTCTATTGTTCTCTCCTCAGCTCTTGTCTCTCTCTCGTTTTCTCCTCAGCTCTTGTCTCTCTCTCGTGTTCTCTCCTCAGCTCTTCTCTCTCTCTCTTGTTCTCTCCTCAGCTCTTGTCTCTCTCTCTCTTGTTCTCTCCTCAGCTCTTGTCTCTCTCTCTCTCTTGTTCTCTCCTCAGCTCTTGTCTCTCTCTCTTGTTCTCTCATCAGCTCTTGTCTCTCTCTCTTGTTCTCTCCTCAGCTCTTGTCTCTCTCTCTTGTTCTCTCCTCAGCTCTTGTCTCTCTCTCTTGTTCTCTCCTCAGCTCTTGTCTCTCTCTCTTGTTCTCTCCTCAGCTCTTGTCTCTCTCTCTCTTGTTCTCTCCTCAGCTCTTGTCTCTCTCTCTCTTGTTCTCTCCTCAGCTCTTGTCTCTCTCTCTCTTGTTCTCTCCTCAGCTCTTGTCTCTCCCTCTTGTTCTCTCCTCAGCTCTTGTCTCTCTCTCTTGTTCTCTCCTCAGCTCTTGTCTCTCTCTCTTGTTCTCTCCTCAGCTCTTGTCTCTCTCTCTTGTTCTCTCCTCAGCTCTTGTCTCTCTCTCTCTTGTTCTCTCCTCAGCTCTTGTCTCTCTCTCTTGTTCTCTCCTCAGCTCTTGTCTCTCTCTCTCTCTTGTTCTCTCCTCAGCTCTTGTCTCTCTCTCTTGTTCTCTCCTCAGCTCTTGTCTCTCTCTCTTGTTCTCTCCTCAGCTCTTGTCTTTCTCTCTTGTTCTCTCCTCAGCTCTTGTCTCTCTCTCCTGTTCTCTCCTCAGCTCTTGTCTCTCTCTCCTGTTCTCTCCTCAGCTCTTGTCTCTCTCTCTCTTGTTCTCTCCTCAGCTCTTGTCTCTCTCTTGTTCTCTCCTCAGCTCTTGTCTCTCTCTTGTTCTCTCCTCAGCTCTTCTCTCTCTCTCTTGTTCTCTCCTGAGATCTTGTCTCTCTCTCTCTTGTTCTCTCCTCAGCTCTTGTCTCTCTCTCTCTTGTTCTCTCCTCAGCTCTTGTCTCTCTCTCTTGTTCTCTCCTCAGCTCTTCTCTCTCTCTCTCTCTTGTTCTCTCCTCAGCTCTTGTCTCTCTCTCTCTTGTTCTCTCCTCAGCTCTTGTCTCTCTCTCTTGTTCTCTCCTCAGCTCTTGTCTCTCTCTCTTGTTCTCTCCTCAGCTCTTGTCTCTCTCTCTCTTGTTCTCTCCTCAGCTCTTGTCTCTCTCTCTTGTTCTCTCATCAGCTCTTGTCTCTCTCTCTTGTTCTCTCCTCAGCTTTTGTCTCTCTCTCTTGTTCTCTCTTCAGCTCTTGTATCTCTCTCTCTTCTTCTCTCCTCAGCTCTTGTCTCTCTCTCTCTTGTTCTCTCCTCAGCTCTTGTCTCTCTCTCTTGTTCTCTCCTCAGCTCTTGTCTCTCTCTCTCTTGTTCTCTCTTCAGCTCTTGTCTCTCTCTCTTGTTCTCTCCTCAGCTCTTGTCTCTCTCTTGTTCTCTCCTCAGCTCTTGTCTCTCTCTCTCTTGTTCTCTCCTCAGCTCTTCTCTCTCTCTTGTTCTCTCCTCAGCTCTTGTCTCTCTCTCTTGTTCTCTCCTCAGCTCTTGTCTCTCTCTCTCTTGTTCTCTCCTCAGCTCTTGTCTCTCTCTCTTGTTCTCTCCTCAGCTCTTGTCTCTCTCTCTCTTGTTCTCTCCTCAGCTCTTGTCTCTCTCTCTCTTCTTCTCTCCTCAGCTCTTCTCTCTCTCTTGTTCTCTCCTCAGCTCTTGTCTCTCTTTCTTGTTCTCTCCTCAGCTCTTGTCTCTCTCTCTTGTTCTCTCCTCAGCTCTTGTCTCTCTCTCTCTTGTTCTCTCCTCAGCTCTTGTCTCTCTCTCTTGTTCTCTCCTCAGCTCTTGTATCTCTCTCTATTGTTCTCTCCTCAGCTCTTGTCTCTCTCTCTTGTTCTCTCCTCAGCTCTTGTCTCTCTCTCTTGTTCTCTCCTCAGCTCTTGTCTCTCTCTCTTGTTCTCTCCTCAGCTCTTGTCTCTCTCTCTTGTTCTCTCCTCAGCTCTTGTCTCTCTCTCTTGTTCTCTCCTCAGCTCTTGTCTCTCTCTCTCTTGTTCTCTCCTCAGCTCTTGTCTCTCTCTCTTGTTCTCTCCTCAGCTCTTGTCTCTCTCTCTCTTGTTCTCTCCTCAGCGCTTGTCTCTCTCTCTTGTTCTCTCCTCAGCTCTTGTCTCTCTCTCTTGTTCTCTCCTCAGCTCTTGTCTCTCTCTCTCTTGTTCTCTCCTCAGCTCTTGTCTCTCTCTATTGTTCTCTCCTCAGCGCTTGTCTCTCTCTCTTGTTCTCTCCTCAGCTCTTGTCTCTCTCTCTTGTTCTCTCCTCAGCTCTTGTCTCTCTCTCTTGTTCTCTCCTCAGCTATTGTCTCTCCCTCTTGTTCTCTCCTCAGCTCTTGTCTCTCTCTCTTGTTCTCTCCTCAGCTCTTGTCTCTCTCTCTCTTGTTCTCTCCTCAGCTCTTGTCTCTCTCTCTTGTTCTCTCCTCAGCTCTTGTCTCTCTCTCTCTTGTTCTCTCCTCAGCTCTTGTCTCTCTCTCTTGTTCTCTCCTCAGCTCTTGTCTCTCTCTCTTGTTCTCTCCTCAGCTCTTGTCTCTCTCTCTTGTTCTCTCCTCAGCTCTTGTCTCTCTCTCTTGTTCTCTCCTCAGCTCTTGTCTCTCTCTCTTGTTCTCTCCTCAGCTCTTGTCTCTCTCTCTCTTGTTCTCTCCTCAGCTCTTGTCTCTCTCTCTCTTGTTCTCTCCTCAGCTCTTGTCTCTCTCTCTCTTGTTCTCTCCTCAGCTCTTGTCTCTCTCTCTCTTGTTCTCTCCTCAGCTCTTGTCTCTCTCTCTCTTGTTCTCTCCTCAGCTCTTGTCTCTCTCTCTCTTGTTCTCTCCTCAGCTCTTGTCTCTCTCTCTTGTTCTCTCCTCAGCTCTTGTCTCTCTCTCTCTTGTTCTCTCCTCAGCTCTTGTCTCTCTCTCTCTTGTTCTCTCCTCAGCTCTTGTCTCTCTCTCTCTTGTTCTCTCCTCAGCTCTTGTCTCTCTCTCTCTTGTTCTCTCCTCAGCTCTTCTCTCTCTCTCTTGTTCTCTCCTCAGCTCTTGTCTCTCTCTCTTGTTCTCTCCTCAGCTCTTGTCTCTCTCTCTTGTTCTCTCCTCAGCTCTTGTCTCTCTCTCTCTTGTTCTCTCCTCAGCTCTTGTCTCTCTCTCTTGTTCTCTCCTCAGCTCTTGTCTCTCTCTCTTGTTCTCTCCTCAGCTCTTGTCTCTCTCTCTCTTGTTCTCTCCTCAGCTCTTGTATCTCTCTCTCTTGTTCTCTCCTCAGCTCTTCTCTCTATCTCTTGTTCTCTCCTCAGCTCTTGTCTCTCTCTCTTGTTCTCTCCTCAGCTCTTGTCTCTCTCTCTCTTGTTCTCTCCTCAGCTCTTGTCTCTCTCTCTCTTGTTCTCTCCTCAGCTCTTGTCTCTCTCTCTCTTGTTCTCTCCTCAGCTCTTGTCTCTCTCTCTCTTGTTCTCTCCTCAGCTCTTGTCTCTCTCTCTTGTTCTCTCCTCAGCTCTTGTCTCTCTCTCTTGTTCTCTCCTCAGCTCTTGTCTCTCTCTCTCTTGTTCTCTCCTCAGCTCTTGTCTCTCTCTCTTGTTCTCTCCTCAGCTCTTGTCTCTCTCTCTTGTTCTCTCCTCAGCTCTTGTCTCTCTCTCTTGTTCTCTCCTCAGCTCTTGTCTCTCTCTCTCTTGTTCTCTCCTCAGCTCTTGTCTCTCTCTCTCTTGTTCTCTCCTCAGCTCTTGTCTCTCTCTCTTGTTCTCTCCTCAGCTCTTGTCTCTCTCTCTTGTTCTCTCCTCAGCTCTTGTCTCTCTCTCTTGTTCTCTCCTCAGCTCTTGTCTCTCTCTCTTGTTCTCTCCTCAGCTCTTGTCTCTCTCTCTCTTGTTCTCTCCTCAGCTCTTGTCTCTCTCTCTCTTGTTCTCTCCTCAGCTCTTGTCTCTCTCTCTCTTGTTCTCTCCTCAGCTCTTGTCTCTCTCTCTCTTGTTCTCTCCTCAGCTCTTGTCTCTCTCTCTTGTTCTCTCCTCAGCTCTTGTCTCTCTCTCTTGTTCTCTCCTCAGCTCTTGTCTCTCTCTCTTGTTCTCTCCTCAGCTCTTGTCTCTCTCTCTTGTTCTCTCCTCAGCTCTTGTCTCTCTCTCTTGTTCTCTCCTCAGCTCTTGTCTCTCTCTCTCTTGTTCTCTCCTCAGCTCTTGTCTCTCTCTCTCTTGTTCTCTCCTCAGCTCTTGTCTCTCTCTCTCTTGTTCTCTCCTCAGCTCTTGTCTCTCTCTCTCTTGTTCTCTCCTCAGCTCTTGTGTCTCTCTCTCTTGTTCTCTCCTCAGCTCTTGTCTCTCTCTCTCTTGTTCTCTCCTCAGCTCTTGTCTCTCTCTCTCTTGTTCTCTCCTCAGCTCTTGTCTCTCTCTCTTGTTCTCTCCTCAGCTCTTGTCTCTCTCTCTCTTGTTCTCTCCTCAGCTCTTGTCTCTCTCTCTCTTGTTCTCTCCTCAGCTCTTGTCTCTCTCTCTCTTGTTCTCTCCTCAGCTCTTGTCTCTCTCTCTTGTTCTCTCCTCAGCTCTTGTCTCTCTCTCTCTTGTTCTCTCCTCAGCTCTTGTCTCTCTCTCTCTTGTTCTCTCCTCAGCTCTTGTCTCTCTCTCTTGTTCTCTCCTCAGCTCTTGTCTCTCTCTCTTGTTCTCTCCTCAGCTCTTGTCTCTCTCTCTCTTGTTCTCTCCTCAGCTCTTGTCTCTCTCTCTCTTGTTCTCTCCTCAGCTCTTGTCTCTCTCTCTTGTTCTCTCCTCAGCTCTTGTCTCTCTCTCTTGTTCTCTCCTCAGCTCTTGCTCTCTCTCTCTTGTTCTCTCCTCAGCTCTTGTCTCTCTCTCTTGTTCTCTCCTCAGCTCTTGTCTCTCTCTCTTGTTCTCTCCTCAGCTCTTGTCTCTCTCTCTTGTTCTCTCCTCAGCTCTTGTCTCTCTCTCTCTGTTCTCTCCTCAGCTCTTGTCTCTCTCTCTCTGTTCTCTCCTCAGCTCTTGTCTCTCTCTCTCTTGTTCTCTCCTCAGCTCTTGTCTCTCTCTTGTTCTCTCCTCAGCTCTTGTCTCTCTCTTGTTCTCTCCTCAGCTCTTGTCTCTCTCTCTTGTTCTCTCCTCAGCTCTTGTCTCTCTCTCTCTTGTTCTCTCCTCAGCTCTTGTCTCTCTCTCTTGTTCTCTCCTCAGCTCTTGTCTCTCTCTCTTGTTCTCTCCTCAGCTCTTGTCTCTCTCTCTCTTGTTCTCTCCTCAGCTCTTGTCTCTCTCTCTTGTTCTCTCCTCAGCTCTTGTCTCTCTCTCTCTTGTTCTCTCCTCAGCTCTTGTCTCTCTCTCTTGTTCTCTCCTCAGCTCTTGTCTCTCTCTCTTGTTCTCTCCTCAGCTCTTGTCTCTCTCTCTCTTGTTCTCTCCTCAGCTCTTGTCTCTCTCTCTTGTTCTCTCCTCAGCTCTTGTCTCTCTCTCTTGTTCTCTCCTCAGCTCTTGTCTCTCTCTCTCTTGTTCTCTCCTCAGCTCTTGTCTCTCTCTCTCTTGTTCTCTCCTCAGCTCTTGTCTCTCTCTCTCTTGTTCTCTCCTCAGCTCTTGTCTCTCTCTCTCTTGTTCTCTCCTCAGCTCTTGTCTCTCTCTCTTGTTCTCTCCTCAGCTCTTGTCTCTCTCTCTCTTGTTCTCTCCTCAGCTCTTGTCTCTCTCTCTCTTGTTCTCTCCTCAGCTCTTGTCTCTCTCTCTTGTTCTCTCCTCAGCTCTTGTCTCTCTCTCTCTTGTTCTCTCCTCAGCTCTTGTCTCTCTCTCTTGTTCTCTCCTCAGCTCTTGTCTCTCTCTCTCTTGTTCTCTCCTCAGCTCTTGTCTCTCTCTCTCTTGTTCTCTCCTCAGCTCTTGTCTCTCTCTCTCTTGTTCTCTCCTCAGCTCTTGTCTCTCTCTCTCTTGTTCTCTCCTCAGCTCTTGTCTCTCTCTCTTGTTCTCTCCTCAGCTCTTGTCTCTCTCTCTCTTGTTCTCTCCTCAGCTCTTGTCTCTCTCTCTCTCTTGTTCTCTCCTCAGCTCTTGTCTCTCTCTCTTGTTCTCTCCTCAGCTCTTGTCTCTCTCTCTTGTTCTCTCCTCAGCTCTTGTCTCTCTCTCTCTTGTTCTCTCCTCAGCTCTTGTCTCTCTCTCTTGTTCTCTCCTCAGCTCTTGTCTCTCTCTCTTGTTCTCTCCTCAGCTCTTGTCTCTCTCTCTTGTTCTCTCCTCAGCTCTTGTCTCTCTCTCTCTTGTTCTCTCCTCAGCTCTTGTCTCTCTCTCTTGTTCTCTCCTCAGCTCTTGTCTCTCTCTCTTGTTCTCTCCTCAGCTCTTGTCTCTCTCTCTCTCTTGTTCTCTCCTCAGCTCTTGTCTCTCTCTCTCTTGTTCTCTCCTCAGCTCTTGTCTCTCTCTCTTGTTCTCTCCTCAGCTCTTGTCTCTCTCTCTTGTTCTCTCCTCAGCTCTTGTCTCTCTCTCTTGTTCTCTCCTCAGCTCTTGTCTCTCTCTCTCTCGTTCTCTCCTCAGCTCTTGTCTCTCTCTCTCTTGTTCTCTCCTCAGCTCTTGTCTCTCTCTCTTGTTCTCTCCTCAGCTCTTGTCTCTCTCTCTTGTTCTCTCCTCAGCTCTTGTCTCTCTCTCTCTTGTTCTCTCCTCAGCTCTTGTCTCTCTCTCTTGTTCTCTCCTCAGCTCTTGTCTCTCTCTCTTGTTCTCTCCTCAGCTCTTGTCTCTCTCTCTTGTTCTCTCCTCAGCTCTTGTCTCTCTCTCTTGTTCTCTCTCCTCAGCTCTTGTCTCTCTCTCTTGTTCTCTCCTCAGCTCTTGTCTCTCTCTCTCTTGTTCTCTCCTCAGCTCTTGTCTCTCTCTCTTGTTCTCTCCTCAGCTCTTGTCTCTCTCTCTTGTTCTCTCCTCAGCTCTTGTCTCTCTCTCTTGTTCTCTCCTCAGCTCTTGTCTCTCTCTCTTGTTCTCTCCTCAGCTCTTGTCTCTCTCTCTCTTGTTCTCTCCTCAGCTCTTGTCTCTCTCTCTTGTTCTCTCCTCAGCTCTTGTCTCTCTCTCTCTTGTTCTCTCCTCAGCTCTTGTCTCTCTCTCTTGTTCTCTCCTCAGCTCTTGTCTCTCTCTCTTGTTCTCTCCTCAGCTCTTGTCTCTCTCTCTCTTGTTCTCTCCTCAGCTCTTGTCTCTCTCTTGTTCTCTCCTCAGCTCTTGTCTCTCTCTCTTGTTCTCTCCTCAGCTCTTGTCTCTCTCTCTTGTTCTCTCCTCAGCTCTTGTCTCTCTCTCTTGTTCTCTCCTCAGCTCTTGTCTCTCTCTCTCTTGTTCTCTCCTCAGCTCTTGTCTCTCTCTCTCTTGTTCTCTCCTCAGCTCTTGTCTCTCCTCTCTCTTGTTCTCTCCTCAGCTCTTGTCTCTCTCTCTCTTCTTCTCTCCTCAGCTCTTCTCTCTCTCTTGTTCTCTCCTCAGCTCTTGTCTCTCTCTCTCTTGTTCTCTCCTCAGCTCTTGTCTCTCTCTCTCTTGTTCTCTCCTCAGCTCTTGTCTCTCTCTCTTGTTCTCTCCTCAGCTCTTGTCTCTCTCTCTCTTGTTCTCTCCTCAGCTCTTGTCTCTCTCTCTTGTTCTCTCCTCAGCTCTTGTCTCTCTCTCTCTTGTTCTCTCCTCAGCTCTTGTCTCTCTCTCTCTTGTTCTCTCCTCAGCTCTTGTCTCTCTCTCTCTCTTGTTCTCTCCTCAGCTCTTGTCTCTCTCTCTCTCTTGTTCTCTCTTCAGCTCTTGTCTCTCTCTCTTGTTCTCTCCTCAGCTCTTGTCTCTCTCTCTCTTGTTCTCTCCTCAGCTCTTGTCTCTCTCTCTCTTGTTCTCTCCTCAGCTCTTGTCTCTCTCTCTTGTTCTCTCCTCAGCTCTTGTCTCTCTCTCTTGTTCTCTCCTCAGCTCTTGTCTCTCTCTCTCTTGTTCTCTCCTCAGCTCTTGTCTCTCCCTCTTGTTCTCTCCTCAGCTCTTGTCTCTCTCTCTTGTTCTCTCCTCAGCTCTTGTCTCTCTCTCTTGTTCTCTCCTCAGCTCTTGTCTCTCTCTCTCTTGTTCTCTCCTCAGCTCTTGTCTCTCTCTCTTGTTCTCTCCTCAGCTCTTGTCTCTCTCTCTTGTTCTCTCCTCAGCTCTTGTCTCTCTCTCTCTTGTTCTCTCCTCAGCTCTTGTCTCTCTCTCTCTTGTTCTCTCCTCAGCTCTTGTCTCTCTCTCTTGTTCTCTCCTCAGCTCTTGTCTCTCTCTCTTGTTCTCTCCTCAGCTCTTGTCTCTCTCTCTTGTTCTCTCCTCAGCTCTTGTCTCTCTCTCTCTCTCGTTCTCTCCTCAGCTCTTGTCTCTCTCTCTCTTGTTCTCTCCTCAGCTCTTGTCTCTCTCTCTTGTTCTCTCCTCAGCTCTTGTCTCTCTCTCTTGTTCTCTCCTCAGCTCTTGTCTCTCTCTCTCTTGTTCTCTCCTCAGCTCTTGTCTCTCTCTCTTGTTCTCTCCTCAGCTCTTGTCTCTCTCTCTTGTTCTCTCCTCAGCTCTTGTCTCTCTCTCTTGTTCTCTCCTCAGCTCTTGTCTCTCTCTCTTGTTCTCTCCTCAGCTCTTGTCTCTCTCTCTCTTGTTCTCTCCTCAGCTCTTGTCTCTCTCTCTCTTGTTCTCTCCTCAGCTCTTGTCTCTCTCTCTTGTTCTCTCCTCAGCTCTTGTCTCTCTCTCTTGTTCTCTCCTCAGCTCTTGTCTCTCTCTCTCTTGTTCTCTCCTCAGCTCTTGTCTCTCTCTATTGTTCTCTCCTCAGCTCTTGTCTCTCTCTCTTGTTCTCTCCTCAGCTCTTGTCTCTCTCTCTTGTTCTCTCCTCAGCTCTTGTCTCTCTCTCTCTTGTTCTCTCCTCAGCTCTTGTCTCTCCCTCTTGTTCTCTCCTCAGCTCTTGTCTCTCTCTCTTGTTCTCTCCTCAGCTCTTGTCTCTCTCTCTCTTGTTCTCTCCTCAGCTCTTGTCTCTCTCTCTTGTTCTCTCCTCAGCTCTTGTCTCTCTCTCTTGTTCTCTCCTCAGCTCTTGTCTCTCTCTCTCTGTTCTCTCCTCAGCTCTTGTCTCTCTCTCTTGTTCTCTCCTCAGCTCTTGTCTCTCTCTCTTGTTCTCTCCTCAGCTCTTGTCTCTCTCTCTTGTTCTCTCCTCAGCTCTTGTCTCTCTCTCTTGTTCTCTCCTCAGCTCTTGTCTCTCTCTCTTGTTCTCTCCTCAGCTCTTGTCTCTCTCTCTCTTGTTCTCTCCTCAGCTCTTGTCTCTCTCTCTTGTTCTCTCCTCAGCTCTTGTCTCTCTCTCTTGTTCTCTCCTCAGCTCTTGTCTCTCTCTCTCTGTTCTCTCCTCAGCTCTTGTCTCTCTCTCTTGTTCTCTCCTCAGCTCTTGTCTCTCTCTCTTGTTCTCTCCTCAGCTCTTGTCTCTCTCTTGTTCTCTCCTCAGCTCTTGTCTCTCTCTTGTTCTCTCCTCAGCTCTTGTCTCTCTCTCTCTTGTTCTCTCCTCAGCTCTTGTCTCTCTCTCTTGTTCTCTCCTCAGCTCTTGTCTCTCTCTCTTGTTCTCTCCTCAGCTCTTGTCTCTCTCTCTTGTTCTCTCCTCAGCTCTTGTCTCTCTCTCTTGTTCTCTCCTCAGCTCTTGTCTCTCTCTCTCTTGTTCTCTCCTCAGCTCTTGTCTCTCTCTCTTGTTCTCTCCTCAGCTCTTGTCTCTCTCTCTTGTTCTCTCCTCAGCTCTTGTCTCTCTCTCTTGTTCTCTCCTCAGCTCTTGTCTCTCTCTCTCTTGTTCTCTCCTCAGCTCTTGTCTCTCTCTCTTGTTCTCTCCTCAGCTCTTGTCTCTCTCTCTTGTTCTCTCCTCAGCTCTTCTCTCTCTCTCTCTTGTTCTCTCCTCAGCTCTTGTCTCTCTCTCTCTTGTTCTCTCCTCAGCTCTTGTCTCTCTCTCTTGTTCTCTCCTCAGCTCTTGTCTCTCTCTCTCTTGTTCTCTCCTCAGCTCTTGTCTCTCTCTCTTGTTCTCTCCTCAGCTCTTGTCTCTCTCTCTTGTTCTCTCCTCAGCTCTTGTCTCTCTCTCTTGTTCTCTCCTCAGCTCTTGTCTCTCTCTCTCTTGTTCTCTCCTCAGCTCTTGTCTCTCTCTCTTGTTCTCTCCTCAGCTCTTGTCTCTCTCTCTCTTGTTCTCTCCTCAGCTCTTGTCTCTCTCTTGTTCTCTCCTCAGCTCTTTCTCTCTCTTGTTCTCTCCTCAGCTCTTCTCTCTCTCTCTTGTTCTCTCCTCAGCTCTTGTCTCTCTCTCTCTTGTTCTCTCCTCAGCTCTTGTCTCTCTCTCTCTTGTTCTCTCCTCAGCTCTTGTCTCTCTCTCTTGTTCTCTCCTCAGCTCTTGTCTCTCTCTCTTGTTCTCTCCTCAGCTCTTGTCTCTCTCTCTTGTTCTCTCCTCAGCTCTTGTCTCTCTCTCTTGTTCTCTCCTCAGCTCTTGTCTCTCTCTCTTGTTCTCTCCTCAGCTCTTGTCTCTCTCTCTCTTGTTCTCTCCTCAGCTCTTGTCTCTCTCTCTCTTGTTCTCTCCTCAGCTCTTGTCTCTCTCTCTTGTTCTCTCCTCAGCTCTTGTCTCTCTCTCTTGTTCTCTCCTCAGCTCTTGTCTCTCTCTCTCTTGTTCTCTCCTCAGCTCTTGTCTCTCTCTCTTGTTCTCTCCTCAGCTCTTGTCTCTCTCTCTCTTGTTCTCTCCTCAGCTCTTGTCTCTCTCTCTCTTGTTCTCTCCTCAGCTCTTGTCTCTCTCTCTTGTTCTCTCCTCAGCTCTTGTCTCTCTCTCTCTTGTTCTCTCCTCAGCTCTTGTCTCTCTCTCTTGTTCTCTCCTCAGCTCTTGTCTCTCTCTCTCTTGTTCTCTCCTCAGCTCTTGTCTCTCTCTCTCTTGTTCTCTCCTCAGCTCTTGTCTCTCTCTTGTTCTCTCCTCAGCTCTTGTCTCTCTCTCTTGTTCTCTCCTCAGCTCTTGTCTCTCTCTCTTGTTCTCTCCTCAGCTCTTGTCTCTCTCTCTCTTCTTCTCTCCTCAGCTCTTGTCTCTCTCTCTCTTGTTCTCTCCTCAGCTCTTGTCTCTCTCTCTTGTTCTCTCCTCAGCTCTTGTCTCTCTCTCTCTTGTTCTCTCCTCAGCTCTTGTCTCTCTCTCTCTTGTTCTCTCCTCAGCTCTTGTCTCTCTCTTGTTCTCTCCTCAGCTCTTGTCTCTCTCTCTCTTGTTCTCTCCTCAGCTCTTCTCTCTCTCTCTTGTTCTCTCCTCAGCTCTTGTCTCTCTCTCTTGTTCTCTCCTCAGCTCTTGTCTCTCTCTCTCTTGTTCTCTCCTCAGCTCTTGTCTCTCTCTCTCTTGTTCTCTCCTCAGCTCTTGTCTCTCTCTCTCTCTTGTTCTCTCCTCAGCTCTTGTCTCTCTCTCTCTTCTTCTCTCCTCAGCTCTGTCTCTCTCTCTTGTTCTCTCCTCAGCTCTTGTCTCTCTCTCTCTTGTTCTCTCCTCAGCTCTTGTCTCTCTCTCTCTTCTTCTCTCCTCAGCTCTTCTCTCTCTCTTGTTCTCTCCTCAGCTCTTGTCTCTCTCTCTCTTGTTCTCTCCTCAGCTCTTGTCTCTCTCTCTCTTGTTCTCTCCTCAGCTCTTGTCTCTCTCTCTTGTTCTCTCCTCAGCTCTTGTCTCTCTCTCTTGTTCTCTCCTCAGCTCTTGTCTCTCTCTCTTGTTCTCTCCTCAGCTCTTGTCTCTCTCTCTTGTTCTCTCCTCAGCTCTTGTCTCTCTCTCTTGTTCTCTCCTCAGCTCTTGTCTCTCTCTCTCTTGTTCTCTCCTCAGCTCTTGTCTCTCTCTCTCTTGTTCTCTCCTCAGCTCTTGTCTCTCTCTCTTGTTCTCTCCTCAGCTCTTGTCTCTCTCTCTCTTGTTCTCTCCTCAGCTCTTGTCTCTCTCTCTCTTGTTCTCTCCTCAGCTCTTGTCTCTCTCTCTCTTGTTCTCTCCTCAGCTCTTGTCTCTCTCTCTCTCTTGTTCTCTCCTCAGCTCTTGTCTCTCTCTCTTGTTCTCTCCTCAGCTCTTGTCTCTCTCTCTTGTTCTCTCCTCAGCTCTTGTCTCTCTCTCTCTTGTTCTCTCCTCAGCTCTTGTCTCTCTCTCTTGTTCTCTCCTCAGCTCTTGTCTCTCTCTTGTTCTCTCCTCAGCTCTTGTCTCTCTCTCTCTTGTTCTCTCCTCAGCTCTTCTCTCTCTCTCTTGTTCTCTCCTCAGCTCTTGTCTCTCTCTCTTGTTCTCTCCTCAGCTCTTGTCTCTCTCTCTCTTGTTCTCTCCTCAGCTCTTGTCTCTCTCTCTCTTGTTCTCTCCTCAGCTCTTGTCTCTCTCTCTCTCTTGTTCTCTCCTCAGCTCTTGTCTCTCTCTCTTCTTCTCTCCTCAGCTCTTCTCTCTCTCTTGTTCTCTCCTCAGCTCTTGTCTCTCTCTCTCTTGTTCTCTCCTCAGCTCTTGTCTCTCTCTCTCTTGTTCTCTCCTCAGCTCTTGTCTCTCTCTCTTGTTCTCTCCTCAGCTCTTGTCTCTCTCTCTCTTGTTCTCTCCTCAGCTCTTGTCTCTCTCTCTTGTTCTCTCCTCAGCTCTTGTCTCTCTCTCTCTTGTTCTCTCCTCAGCTCTTGTCTCTCTCTCTCTTGTTCTCTCCTCAGCTCTTGTCTCTCTCTCTCTCTTGTTCTCTCCTCAGCTCTTGTCTCTCTCTCTCTCTTGTTCTCTCTCAGCTCTTGTCTCTCTCTCTTGTTCTCTCCTCAGCTCTTGTCTCTCTCTCTCTTGTTCTCTCCTCAGCTCTTGTCTCTCTCTCTCTTGTTCTCTCCTCAGCTCTTGTCTCTCTCTCTTGTTCTCTCCTCAGCTCTTGTCTCTCTCTCTTGTTCTCTCCTCAGCTCTTGTCTCTCTCTCTCTTGTTCTCTCCTCAGCTCTTGTCTCTCTCTCTTGTTCTCTCCTCAGCTCTTGTCTCTCTCTCTTGTTCTCTCCTCAGCTCTTGTCTCTCTCTCTTGTTCTCTCCTCAGCTCTTGTCTCTCTCTCTCTTGTTCTCTCCTCAGCTCTTGTCTCTCTCTCTTGTTCTCTCCTCAGCTCTTGTCTCTCTCTCTTGTTCTCTCCTCAGCTCTTGTCTCTCTCTCTCTCTTGTTCTCTCCTCAGCTCTTGTCTCTCTCTCTCTTGTTCTCTCCTCAGCTCTTGTCTCTCTCTCTTGTTCTCTCCTCAGCTCTTGTCTCTCTCTCTTGTTCTCTCCTCAGCTCTTGTCTCTCTCTCTTGTTCTCTCCTCAGCTCTTGTCTCTCTCTCTCTCTCGTTCTCTCCTCAGCTCTTGTCTCTCTTCTCTTGTTCTCTCCTCAGCTCTTGTCTCTCTCTCTTGTTCTCTCCTCAGCTCTTGTCTCTCTCTCTTGTTCTCTCCTCAGCTCTTGTCTCTCTCTCTCTTGTTCTCTCCTCAGCTCTTGTCTCTCTCTCTTGTTCTCTCCTCAGCTCTTGTCTCTCTCTCTTGTTCTCTCCTCAGCTCTTGTCTCTCTCTCTTGTTCTCTCCTCAGCTCTTGTCTCTCTCTCTTGTTCTCTCCTCAGCTCTTGTCTCTCTCTCTCTTGTTCTCTCCTCAGCTCTTGTCTCTCTCTCTCTTGTTCTCTCCTCAGCTCTTGTCTCTCTCTCTTGTTCTCTCCTCAGCTCTTGTCTCTCTCTCTTGTTCTCTCCTCAGCTCTTGTCTCTCTCTCTCTTGTTCTCTCCTCAGCTCTTGTCTCTCTCTATTGTTCTCTCCTCAGCGCTTGTCTCTCTCTCTTGTTCTCTCCTCAGCTCTTGTCTCTCTCTCTTGTTCTCTCCTCAGCTCTTGTCTCTCTCTCTTGTTCTCTCCTCAGCTCTTGTCTCTCTCTCTTGTTCTCTCCTCAGCTCTTGTCTCTCTCTCTTGTTCTCTCCTCAGCTCTTGTCTCTCTCTCTCTTGTTCTCTCCTCAGCTCTTGTCTCTCTCTCTTGTTCTCTCCTCAGCTCTTGTCTCTCTCTCTTGTTCTCTCCTCAGCTCTTGTCTCTCTCTCTCTGTTCTCTCCTCAGCTCTTGTCTCTCTCTCTTGTTCTCTCCTCAGCTCTTGTCTCTCTCTCTTGTTCTCTCCTCAGCTCTTGTCTCTCTCTCTTGTTCTCTCCTCAGCTCTTGTCTCTCTCTCTTGTTCTCTCCTCAGCTCTTGTCTCTCTCTCTTGTTCTCTCCTCAGCTCTTGTCTCTCTCTCTCTTGTTCTCTCCTCAGCTCTTGTCTCTCTCTCTTGTTCTCTCCTCAGCTCTTGTCTCTCTCTCTTGTTCTCTCCTCAGCTCTTGTCTCTCTCTCTCTGTTCTCTCCTCAGCTCTTGTCTCTCTCTCTTGTTCTCTCCTCAGCTCTTGTCTCTCTCTCTTGTTCTCTCCTCAGCTCTTGTCTCTCTCTCTTGTTCTCTCCTCAGCTCTTGTCTCTCTCTCTTGTTCTCTCCTCAGCTCTTGTCTCTCTCTCTCTTGTTCTCTCCTCAGCTCTTGTCTCTCTCTCTTGTTCTCTCCTCAGCTCTTGTCTCTCTCTCTTGTTCTCTCTCAGCTCTTGTCTCTCTCTCTTGTTCTCTCCTCAGCTCTTGTCTCTCTCTCTTGTTCTCTCCTCAGCTCTTGTCTCTCTCTCTCTTGTTCTCTCCTCAGCTCTTGTCTCTCTCTCTTGTTCTCTCCTCAGCTCTTGTCTCTCTCTCTTGTTCTCTCCTCAGCTCTTGTCTCTCTCTCTTGTTCTCTCCTCAGCTCTTGTCTCTCTCTCTCTTGTTCTCTCCTCAGCTCTTGTCTCTCTCTCTTGTTCTCTCCTCAGCTCTTGTCTCTCTCTCTTGTTCTCTCCTCAGCTCTTGTCTCTCTCTCTCTTGTTCTCTCCTCAGCTCTTGTCTCTCTCTCTCTTGTTCT
>NW_028172974.1:10000-14525 GCF_963971535.1 Notolepis coatsorum | reverse complement strand
AGGATGCCTTGTTTTACTCTCAGAGGCCCACCCGTGAAAGCATATGTAATTACTCCCTGGGCCTGACTTTGGCCTATAATTACTTCACTGAGTCTGTTGTCCCATGATAAACTGACATGGAGAGAGAGAGAGAGAGAGAGAGAGAGAGAGAGAGAGAGAGAGAGAGAGAGAGAGAGAGAGAGAAGAGAGAGAGAGAGAGAGAGAGAGAGAGAGAAGGATACAGGACAGATACGGGTGAAAGACGAGAGGTGAGAGAGAGAAGGAGAGGGAGGTGGGGAGGGCGGAGAATGAGAGAGAGAGGGAGAGATGGAGCTGGTTGATGGGGTTCATAGAGAGGTGGAGGTGAGGAGGTCGGGAGAGAAGAGGTACTGGTCAGTAAAGGTGGATGGAGAGAGAATGCTGTGTCTGAAGCAGAAGGAGATAAAGGTGTCAGCAGTGGTAGCCTAGGTGTGGAGAGATGGCTGGCCTGACACTATGAGCCACTCGGGGGCAGCACTGGTAAAGCTTAGGTCTCCTCCTCGTATCAGCTGAGCAGATCTTTCAACACACACACACACACACACGGTTCACACAGTGTAACTTCAGCTAAAGTAACAAGTCATCGAAACTCTATCTTCTAAAAAGATTTAAGATTGAAGATCGACATCGACACACAACTACAACTCATCCCACTGACTGCAGTGCAAGAACAGCTATGATCGCGGCAACATCCTGTTACTGTAAAACAGTTCCATTTTAAGCACCAAGTCAGACTTCCCTCCTTAAAAGGCGAAGATAGGATAAGCACATGAGAACACAGGGGCATATGAACTCGGGAAACCGCCAACAAGGTCCCCCCCCCCTCTGCGGAAGCCACATCGCCTCCACGGTCCTTCAAAGATTGCCTTCCCCCCGTAACCCCCCGCTTAGCTGCTGACCACACGCATAATCCTATGCCGCCACCGCAGAGCAACCCAGGAATGAACAGTAAACACACTAGTCAACAGGGGGGGGGGGGGGGGGGGCACACAACCATGTAAAACCCTGGGACTGTTGAGGTTTACCTCAGAGGCTGATATGCCAGGAGAAAAAACAAGAGGGAAAGAACAATAACATTGAGGCAAATTAGAAAGAGCCACTAGCTTTACCCTGATGTACCCGGAAGGCTTTGGCTCACATCATGCTAATTCACTTTGGAAACAAAAGAGGGATCCACAGGACGTGGAGAATTAAATATAAGTGCTTTCATCAGATTCTCCTCTCTCTCTTTTACAGAGTTTGTATATAGTAACAGTATAACGGTAAGTATGGATTCACTGGGTCTACAACTGTTTACAGTAGACATTTAGTTGGCTAGTTTAGGGGCTCAGATAGCGTGGCCTGGAGGAGGGGAGATGGAGAAAGAGAGAGACTCAGAGAGACAAATAGACAAAAAGAGACATGATGGCACAGAGACTCAGATACAGACGGACAGGCGAAGAGAGACATAACCAGAGAGAGATAGAGACACTCAGAGACAAACAGACATCAAACTAAAAGACATACACAAAAAGAGAGACAGATATACAGAGAGAGAGACACACACAGACAAAGACGGAGATAGAAAGAAGCCAAGACCAAAATGAGAAACAGAGAGGCAGGGATATCCTGCCTGGGCTGCACTCCCCCTCATGTTTTCTTTCTTTAGGCTAAGCCAGATTCTCAAGGTCGTGTGGTCAGTCCCTGGTCCAATACAACACAGTCCTTAACCTCCTGGACCCTCTCTATCCAACAGCCCAGAGAAAGGAAACAGGCAGAGGAGAGGGAGACGCTCGAGCTCCCAGCCAAGCTAACGCGGAGCAAACGCGATTGGGGGGGGGGGGGGGGGGGGGGGGTGTTAATGCTGTTAATTCTGCCCAGACTCAAAGGGGATTGGATGCAATCAGTGCTTGGCCCTTTAAAGAAGATACACACATATGGGTGTCACTAATTATTGCAGAGGTGTCGTTAGTGCTGAGAGGTTTATTCCCTTTATACGGATCCAAACATGACATCAGATCCTGCTCTAGGCACGGCACGCTGTCCAGAGCGCCCGCCCGTGTCCCGGAAACACGTGCCTGAGATCTTCATTAACGTTTCTCTTAACGCCCCACTGGTATCATAGATCATCTGGTTAAGCCGTTGACACACAGTATGCACAAATAGCAACACCTGCTTAGTGTACAGTCAGCCATTAGCCAACACGTAATGTGAGGAGGTGGACATACCATACTCTGCATCATTGAAGGTCCCTTGCTGGATCTTACAAGATGAGTTGTCTCCGCCACAAACTCCGCACTTGTCATTCCTGGCCTTGGAGTTCAAGACGTGGTCACAGCCTGCTTGCTGGAGAGGCAGAGATCAGAGGGCAACGTTTTAATATGTATTTGATCATTGTAATATATGGCATATAATATATATATATATAATATATATGAGGACAATGCAGACTAGACAATTTATTACATTAACCTCTTCCACCCGGAGCCTATTTTCGGAAAATCTGCCTAAATGGAATATTGCTCCACTTCTACAAGGCCCATTTGCATATTCTTGGTATCTAGGGACATCTATGGACCTCAGTGAATGTATTCCCAATGTCAGAAATATTGTGTCTATTACTAGGCTTGCTTAAATTGTGATGAAACAAAGGAGAATATGAATTATCCTTGCATTGTTGACAGTGAATAACACTATGCTAATAATGACCAAACATTAAAAACGGACACTGATCTCGTTCAGTACCTTCTTGAGATCATGTGTACAAAAAATCTAAGGAAATGAATAAATGGAAAATGATTAAACAGAAGGTTCTGTAGATGCAGTACTGAATTATCCCATCCGGACCAATGCAATTTGAACTGCGTTTCAATATTTGTCAAAACCTTTACCTTTTGTGGTAGAATTATAATAAGAGTTATTGAAATAATTCATACAGAACTATGAACCTTGAACCCCATAGAACCTTACAGGAAGTGTAGTTTTGAAAAATTCCAACGCAGATCCAGAGCTCTGGATGTCCGCTACAAAATGGCCACAAAAAAACTACAATTCCCATGATTCAAGGTTTTACAAATGGTCGCCTCTCGCGGAATATACAGACATTTCGAAGAGGAAAATCTATCTAATAACACTTTAACCTATTCCTAAACTAACGTATTGATGATAATATACATTCTAAATGCTGGTGTGACATGGTTATGATGTTTATACTTGAATACGTTTGAAAAAAAAATCTCTACTTTTATAGAACAGTCTGGAAATATTGATTTATGACCAGATGTCATTTGCTGTCCGCCGACACACCGCACGGGCGGAAGAGGTTAAAAAAGCACACAATTTAATGGTTGAGTCGGTGCTTAAAAGGTTCTCAGTTTTGAATTATTTCCAACACTTACAAAACATGAATGGTGTGTGTGAGCCATGTCTTTTTTATGTCTTTATCTTGTAATACAATTGTTGTGGTGCTTTTCCATTAAAAATGGTCGATATTCTTTAACTTATTTTAAGACTGCTGCAAGGAATTTTTATTGATTAAAAATATTAATTGTATATTTTATTACAATATGTCGTGGACCTGTCGTAGTAAAAAATCCATACATTTGCATGAATCCATGACGGTATACCTTCAAATTCGGTATACCTCCCAGCCCTATGCGAGAACACTAATCATAACAGTATTGGAGCGAGGTAAGCCTCTGATAGCTATTGTAGTGTGTGTGTGTGTGTGTGTGCGTGCGTGCGTGCGTGCGTGCGTGTGTGTGCGTGCGTGCGTGCGTGCGTGTGTGTGTGTGTTGATGTCATAATGTGTCCATGTGTGTGGTGTGTGTGTGGTAGAGATACCCGGCAGAGGCCTTGAACGCAGATGTCGAAGGTGTCTGGTCCGCACGGCGTGCCGTCGATGACGCGGTCTTTCAGCTGATAGTAGGCCATAGTGCCGGCGACACGGCAGAAGAGCTTACAGCGATCCTTCATGAGAACTGAGGACAGAGTGAGGAAACAGCAGGAAACCATCAGACCCCGTTTCCCATGAGCTGATCAGATAAGGCCTAACAAAAATAATGGTTGGTTTCAGGTTGCCGACCGACCCTGCCGATTTAGGTGCGACCCAATATATTTTATGAGTTTAAAAAAAAATTATATATTAAAAAAAAAAAAAAAAAAAAATTTTTTTTTTTTTTTTTTTTTAGAATAAAGTTTCATAGAAATCTTAGTCAAACATTTAGTATTATGGATATTAAACATGCTGGCAGAGTACATGCATCCATGTTGTTGTGAACATTTTAACCCTTTCACTGCCACACGACAGCCGGTTAACCCTTTCACTGTGACAATACAGAAGGTTAGCCCTTTACTATCACACAACCGACGGCGATGCTCCATCATTAGCATCATTAGCTCCGCGGATGCGGAGCTAATGATGCTAATGATGGAGCATCGCCGTCGGTTGTGTGATAGTAAAGGGCTAACCTTCTGTCGTGTGGCAGTGAAAGGGTTAATTAAATAAAGAAATTCCCTATCCATAGTC
>NW_028172975.1:42274-117274 GCF_963971535.1 Notolepis coatsorum | reverse complement strand
CAAAAAAGAACAATCCAAATACCTTAGAAGCATATTGGAAAAAGAAAACCTAATTTAATTTCACTACAATATCATTGGTGATGTGCATGTTAGGAAGCATGTGAAAGGTGATATGAACAATAGGAAGTATAGGACGCATCTTTGGAAGCATATGAAGGATGGTAGGAAGCATGGGAAGGGTGATGCCCACTTATGTTTAAAAGGTGGAACTATCATTCTCAATCTACTATTTCTCAATAGACAATGATGGAGATTTGTTAAAATAAAATACTTGTCGTTTACCGATTCGCAACATATTCCATAATTCAGGCCCCTGGCCACTGTCAGCCTACGTGCAACGTTTCATCCAACTGGGTGTTGTATTTGGCAAGATATTTTGCGCACACACACACACACACACACACACACACACACACACACACACAGACATACACACACTCAGACAGAGGCAGCCAATCGTATAATCCCCACCAGGGGATCCACCTGGTGGACACAATAATTAACTGGTGAGTGTGCAGCCCTACATTTCCAGGTTATGACTTGCAGTTGTGACCGAGTGGTTAAGGTGATGGACTCGAAATCCATTGGGGTTTCTCCGCGCAGGTTCAAATCCTGCCAACTGCGAGCAAAAGCGTAGTCCAAGATCTACCCTGTTGCAGAAGTGACCTTTACTGGAAATGATGCTGCATGGTGTTAAATGTACCACGTTCATTCCTCCTCAGTGGAAATCCCATCAACGTCGCCCATAGCTGAAGGGCATACTTTGTTGAATGTTTTTGTTGGTGAAAGTTGAACTAATTAGAACTTTTACAAAGCAAGGCACAGATTCCACATGCAGTTGTGACCGAGTGGTTAAGGTGATGGACTTGAAATCCATTGGGGTTCTCCCGCGCAGGTTCGAATCCTGTCAACTGCGAACACATCTTTAGTCCAAGGTTGCCCAGCTACTTGTATTCCTGCAACAATCCTCGCCATTGTTATCTCAGGAACTGGGCCATTTGAAATGGCACCAGGGCCTTGCCATGCACCCAGTGTGGTTTGTGTTGTCTTAGTCGCTGGCTTAAGTGTCTCTGCCAGCATAGGTTCAAATTCCACCTCTCCAATATTGGTCATATGGAAATCATGTCCATTGTAAGTGTGCATTCAAATACTTAGTTATTGGTTAGTTTGTTCTCTACACTTGAGACACCTGAAGATAATTGGTATATTTCTCATTATTTGATTATGAACAATAAACACATCTCTAAGCAAGCGTTGGTGGTATAGTGGTGAGCATAGCTGCTTCCCAAGCAGTTGACCCGGGTTCGATTCCCGGCCAATGCAGGAGAGTTGTATTTTAAAACTACACTTTCCTAATCTTATGTGTAAAAAGTTATGTAATACCAAAGCAGCTGATCTGAAATAAATAAAGAGAGGAAAAAACAAACTTCAGTGAAGACAAGATAGAACACAGGATTTAAGTGACTAATTCCTATCCCCAGCCATTGCACTCACCACAAATGTTGTTGATATATTTAGGGTTGTCATTGAGGTGGAGTAAAAGGGTTTGGGTTATTCAGAAGGGAAGGGTAGCGTGGCCGAGTGGTCTAAGGCGCTGGATTTAGGCTCCAGTCTCTCTGGAGGCCTGCGTTCAAATCCCACCGCTGCCATATTGTTCCAGAAATGATTCTGTTCAACAGCAGTGTGAAACCAAAGGCTAAAGTGTTCCCTACCTGTGAGACTTAGGGGCAAAAAAGAACAATCCAAATACCTTAGAAGCATATAGGAAAAAGAAAACCTAATTTAATTTCACTACAATATCATTGGTGATGTGCATGTTAGGAAGCATGTGAAAGGTGATATGAACAATAGGAAGTATAGGACGCATCTTTGGAAGCATATGAAGGATGGTAGGAAGCATGGGAAGGGTGATGCCCACTTATGTTTAAAAGGTGGAACTATCATTCTCAATCTACTATTTCTCAATAGACAATGATGGAGATTTGTTAAAATAAAATACTTGTCGTTTACCGATTCGCAACATATTCCATAATTCAGGCCCCTGGCCACTGTCAGCCTACGTGCAACGTTTCATCCAACTGGGTGTTGTATTTGGCAAGATATTTTGCGCACACACACACACACACACACACACACACACAGACATACACACACTCAGACAGAGGCAGCCAATCGTATAATCCCCACCAGGGGATCCACCTGGTGGACACAATAATTAACTGGTGATTGTGCAGCCCTACATTTCCAGTTTATGACTTGCAGTTGTGACCGAGTGGTTAAGGTGATGGACTCGAAATCCATTGGGGTTTCTCCGCGCAGGTTCAAATCCTGCCAACTGCGAGCAAAAGCGTAGTCCAAGATCTACCCTGTTGCAGAAGTGACCTTTACTGGAAATGATGCTGCATGGTGTTAAATGTACCACGTTCATTCCTCCTCAGTGGAAATCCCATCAACGTCGCCCATAGCTGAAGGGCATACTTTGTTGAATGTTTTTGTTGGTGAAAGTTGAACTAATTAGAACTTTTACAAAGCAAGGCACAGATTCCACATGCAGTTGTGACCGAGTGGTTAAGGTGATGGACTTGAAATCCATTGGGGTTCTCCCGCGCAGGTTCGAATCCTGTCAACTGCGAACACATCTTTAGTCCAAGGTTGCCCAGCTACTTGTATTCCTGCAACAATCCTCGCCATTGTTATCTCAGGAACTGGGCCATTTGAAATGGCACCAGGGCCTTGCCATGCACCCAGTGTGGTTTGTGTTGTCTTAGTCGCTGGCTTAAGTGTCTCTGCCAGCATAGGTTCAAATTCCACCTCTCCAATATTGGTCATATGGAAATCATGTCCATTGTAAGTGTGCATTCAAATACTTAGTTATTGGTTAGTTTGTTCTCTACACTTGAGACACCTGAAGATAATTGGTATATTTCTCATTATTTGATTATGAACAATAAACACATCTCTAAGCAAGCGTTGGTGGTATAGTGGTGAGCATAGCTGCTTCCCAAGCAGTTGACCCGGGTTCGATTCCCGGCCAATGCAGGAGAGTTGTATTTTAAAACTACACTTTCCTAATCTTATGTGTAAAAAGTTATGTAATACCAAAGCAGCTGATCTGAAATAAATAAAGAGAGGAAAAAACAAACTTCAGTGAAGACAAGATAGAACACAGGATTTAAGTGACTAATTCCTATCCCCAGCCATTGCACTCACCACAAATGTTGTTGATATATTTAGGGTTGTCATTGAGGTGGAGTAAAAGGGTTTGGGTTATTCAGAAGGGAAGGGTAGCGTGGCCGAGTGGTCTAAGGCGCTGGATTTAGGCTCCAGTCTCTCTGGAGGCCTGCGTTCAAATCCCACCGCTGCCATATTGTTCCAGAAATGATTCTGTTCAACAGCAGTGTGAAACCAAAGGCTAAAGTGTTCCCTACCTGTGAGACTTAGGGGCAAAAAAGAACAATCCAAATACCTTAGAAGCATATAGGAAAAAGAAAACCTAATTTAATTTCACTACAATATCATTGGTGATGTGCATGTTAGGAAGCATGTGAAAGGTGATATGAACAATAGGAAGTATAGGACGCATCTTTGGAAGCATATGAAGGATGGTAGGAAGCATGGGAAGGGTGATGCCCACTTATGTTTAAAAGGTGGAACTATCATTCTCAATCTACTATTTCTCAATAGACAATGATGGAGATTTGTTAAAATAAAATACTTGTCGTTTACCGATTCGCAACATATTCCATAATTCAGGCCCCTGGCCACTGTCAGCCTACGTGCAACGTTTCATCCAACTGGGTGTTGTATTTGGCAAGATATTTTGCGCACACACACACACACACACACACACACACACACAGACATACACACACTCAGACAGAGGCAGCCAATCGTATAATCCCCACCAGGGGATCCACCTGGTGGACACAATAATTAACTGGTGATTGTGCAGCCCTACATTTCCAGTTTATGACTTGCAGTTGTGACCGAGTGGTTAAGGTGATGGACTCGAAATCCATTGGGGTTTCTCCGCGCAGGTTCAAATCCTGCCAACTGCGAGCAAAAGCGTAGTCCAAGATCTACCCTGTTGCAGAAGTGACCTTTACTGGAAATGATGCTGCATGGTGTTAAATGTACCACGTTCATTCCTCCTCAGTGGAAATCCCATCAACGTCGCCCATAGCTGAAGGGCATACTTTGTTGAATGTTTTTGTTGGTGAAAGTTGAACTAATTAGAACTTTTACAAAGCAAGGCACAGATTCCACATGCAGTTGTGACCGAGTGGTTAAGGTGATGGACTTGAAATCCATTGGGGTTCTCCCGCGCAGGTTCGAATCCTGTCAACTGCGAACATATCTTTAGTCCAAGGTTGCCCAGCTACTTGTATTCCTGCAACAATCCTCGCCATTGTTATCTCAGGAACTGGGCCATTTGAAATGGCACCAGGGCCTTGCCATGCACCCAGTGTGGTTTGTGTTGTCTTAGTCGCTGGCTTAAGTGTCTCTGCCAGCATAGGTTCAAATTCCACCTCTCCAATATTGGTCATATGGAAATCATGTCCATTGTAAGTGTGCATTCAAATACTTAGTTATTGGTTAGTTTGTTCTCTACACTTGAGACACCTGAAGATAATTGGTATATTTCTCATTATTTGATTATGAACAATAAACACATCTCTAAGCAAGCGTTGGTGGTATAGTGGTGAGCATAGCTGCTTCCCAAGCAGTTGACCCGGGTTCGATTCCCGGCCAATGCAGGAGAGTTGTATTTTAAAACTACACTTTCCTAATCTTATGTGTAGAAAGTTATGTAATACCAAAGCAGCTGATCTGAAATAAATAAAGAGAGGAAAAAACAAACTTCAGTGAAGACAAGATAGAACACAGGATTTAAGTGACTAATTCCTATCCCCAGCCATTGCACTCACCACAAATGTTGTTGATATATTTAGGGTTGTCATTGAGGTGGAGTAAAATGGTTTTGGTTATTCAGAATGGAAGGTTAGTGTGGCCGAGTGGTCTAAGGCGCTGGATTTAGGCTCCAGTCTCTCTGGAGGCGTGGGTTCAAATCCCACCGCTGCCATATTGTTCCAGAAATGATTCTGTTCAACAGCAGTGTGAAACCAAAGGCTAAAGTGTTCCCTACCTGTGAGACTTACGGGCAAAAAAGAACAATCCAAATACCTTAGAAGCATATTGGAAAAAGAAAATCTAATTTAATTTCACTACAATATCATTGGTGATGTGCATGTTAGGAAGCATGTGAAAGGTGATATGAACAATAGGAAGTATAGGACACATCTTTGGAAGCATATGAAGGATGGTAGGAAGCATGGGAAGGGTGATGCCCACTTATGTTTAAAACGTGGAACTATCATTCTCAATCTACTATTTCTCAATGGACAATGATGGAGATTTGTTAAAATAAAATACTTGTCGTTTACCGATTCGCAAAATATTCCATAATTCAGGCCCCTGGCCACTGTCAGCCTACGTGCAACGTTTCATCCAACTGGGTGTTTATTTGGCAAGATATTTTGCGCACACACACACACACACACACACACACACACACACACAGACATACACACACTCAGACAGAGGCAGCCAATCGTAAAATCCCCACCAGGGGATCCACCTGGTGGACACAATAATTAACTGGTGATTGTGCAGCCCTACATTTCCAGTTTATGACTTGCAGTTGTGACCGAGTGGTTAAGGTGATGGACTCGAAATCCATTGGGGTTTCCCCGCGCAGGTTCAAATCCTGCCAACTGCGAGCAAAAGCGTAGTCCAATATCTACCCTGTTGCAGAAGTGACCTTTACTGGAAATGATGCTGCATGGTGTTAAATGTACCACGTTCATTCCTCCTCAGTGGAAATCCCATCAACGTCGCCCATAGCTGAAGGGCATACTTTGTTGAATGTTTTTGTTGGTGAAAGTTGAACTAATTAGAACTTTTACAAAGCAAGGCACAGATTCCACATGCAGTTGTGACCGAGTGGTTAAGGTGATGGACTTGAAATCCGTTGGGGTTCTCCCGCGCAGGTTCGAATCCTGTCAACTGCGAACATATCTTTAGTCCAAGGTTGCCCAGCTACTTGTATTCCTGCAACAATCCTCGCCATTGTTATCTCAGGAACTGGGCCATTTGAAATGGCACCAGGGCCTTGCCATGCACCCAGTGTGGTTTGTGTTGTCTTAGTCGCTGGCTTAAGTGTCTCTGCCAGCATAGGTTCAAATTCCACCTCTCCAATATTGGTCATATGGAAATCATGTCCATTGTAAGTGTGCATTCAAATACTTAGTTATTGGTTAGTTTGTTCTCTACACTTGAGACACGTGAAGATAATTGGTATATTTCTCATTATTTGATTATGAACAATAAACACATCTCTAAGCAAGCGTTGGTGGTATAGTGGTGAGCATAGCTGCTTCCCACGCGGGGGCCAGCCGTGTATAGGTGTAACAGACTGACAGCCAATGAAATGGGGTGCATTTGTCACGCTGTCCAAGGAGCTGAACTGCTCTCGTGCAGCCGTGTTCGAATCCCGGTCGGCGCAAAAGCCTGTCATACATTATCAAAGATAAACAGCTATGTTGAATCAATAAACATGAATATCGCTAAATAAACATGAATATTGCACAGATTTAGATTATAATAGTAAAGCTATTATAATAGTTCAATGGTTGTGATGGCAAAGTTTGCGTCAGGTTCCTTACTGTATATTTGCATATCGTATGTCACAAATGTAACAGTACTATATACCTGTATGTCATGTATGTCCCTGTCATAAATGTCATGTATGTCATAAATGTCACTATGAATTGAAAATGGCAGACCCTGATGTAAACAAGACAAAAGTCTTTCTCTGGTCTGCATCCCCTTAAACATTTTGTGTATTGAGCCGTACTGTATTGTACCCATTCTGCAATCTGTTAAATAAAGTTTTCATTCATTAATTCTGTCCCCGTCTCTCCTTGTTGCACATATTTAGATTATCATTAGATTGTAGCGGCAGAGGTTTTTGTCAACTTAAATCATGTTTCTTAATTTATGCACAGGACTGTGTGTGGATGACCACGGGCCTGTGGTCCCCAACACCTCTGGGGTCAAACACCATCTCCTCAGTCTTCTTAACATTTAAAACCAGACAGTTATTGTCGCACCAGTTTACAAACAACTGGATTTCCAAATAATAGTCAGCTAGGTCACTGTCATTCTTAATTAGAGCTAAAATGGCAGCGTCATCAGGAAATGTTCATATCATATCTGGTGAATTACCTAGCTCATGGAAGTCGGCCATGGTTCTTCCCTTGTTAAAGGGCGGAGACCCCTCTGACCTAAATAATTATCGCCCTATTTCCAGATTGTCTGTAATGGCCAAAGTTTTTGAATCTCTTGTAAACAAACTGAAAGAGTTTCTAGCTGACCATAATATTCTTAACAAGTCTCAGTCAGGCTTCAGATCCATAGTACTTCAGCGACTATGCTAGTCTCAAATGACATAATTGAAGCACTAGACAAGAAAAAACACTGTGCAGCATTGTTTGTTGATCTGTCTAAAGCGTTTGACTCTGTGGATCACGCATTACTGCAGAGGCTTGGCTGCATATAGGTCTTGGAAAAACGGCTTTGAGCTGGTTTAAAAACTATCTGAAAGAACTGTGTCTCAGTAATAATAATAATAACTTTATTTGTATAGCACCTTTCATACAGGGGATTGCAGTTCAAAGTGCTTTACATCAGTAAGAAATAAAACATAAAATCAGTGTAAAACAAGCAGCAAGAGCAAAGCATAAAGTGGGATAAAATAATGCAGATATATTAATCAATTCATATCAGAACCTCACGTTCCAATATGCTTCTGTAATCTGTTACAAAACATGATAAGGTTATAGTATGCACCCAGCAGATAGTGGGGCGTAAAGATAAAAGTAGAAATAAGTCAAATGAGCAGACATATAAAATCACAGTTTTTCACATTAGGATCTAACATCCTTTAGGGCCACCTTGTTTATGGTTTGATTCAGTTTTAGTAGAATGTAAAATACATGAATGATGAAATGAGCACATAAAGTGCAGACATACTATAAAATCCTCTGATATATAAAATAAAGGAGAATAAAGACATCCCTCCAGGCCTCCAACTCCCTCTGAAAAAACTCTGTCTCAACAAAGTCCTGGAATGGCATCCTGGGATTGGTGAGTCCTTCTGCTGCATAGGTCTGGAAGACCTTAGTGGAGCAGTAGAAGTACAGTATCTCACCGCTCCAGTCTGATAAAAAAAAAAGTGGATGGTGGAGCCATCTCTGAGGAACCGGGACTTTGGCTGACCACAGGCGAGGCAGGTGTGTGTCCTCTTGGGGAGCCGGCGCCGCTGTTGTTGTTGCTGCTGCTGCTGCTTCTCCAGCATCTCACTGAATGAATGAATGAAAACTTTATTTAACAGATTGCAGAATGGGTACAATACAGTACGGCTCAATACACACAATTGTTAAGGGGATGCAGAGCAGAGAAAGACGTTTGTCTTGTTTACATCAGGGTCCCCTATTTTCAATTCATAGTGACATTTATGACACACAACATACATGACATCATGACATTTATGACATAGGGACATACATGACATACAGGTATATAGTACTGTTACATTTGTGACATATACGATATGCAAATATACAGTACTGTTACCCATAGATCCTAACTATTATAATAGTTCAATGGTTGTGATGGCAAAGTTTGCGTCAGGTTCCTTACTGTATATTTGCATATCGTATGTCACGTAACAGTACTATTGTTTCTGGCTTAAAGGCCAACCTTCATGTTGTATTTTTGTTCAATAAACAATGTGGACTAAACCTTCAACAATACACAGAAGGTTAACCCTTTCACTGCCACACGACAGCCGGTTAACCCTGTAAACCTTCTAGTCCCAAAACATTCTGTGACTAATTCAGTGCAGATTGTAATGTATTGTCATCATGCAGCACAAGTACAGTACAACTAAAAGAGGTTTGGCATCCAACCAGAGTGACTATGTAGCAGTAACGTGAAATAGTAATATACACTGTACAGGTGGTTAAACTGGGTATAACATATATAAATTAGTACTATGAGTACTACATGTATGTACAGAGTTGTAGTATTAATATGTACAGTGATACAGGTATAAAGACACTATGGTAGTAAGTCATTCTGACCAGCAGTGTAACTAGTAAGAGTAGGTAAGAGATATGTACAGATATATATATAATTATATACCAATGATGTAAACTACCCATAATTGATCAGTAGGGTTTAACCTGGAGGTTGGGCTTTAAACATCTAGCCCAGGGACTACAACTGAAAACTAGCAACCCTGCTAATGTTGGCATATTTACAGTTTTTAATTTGTATTCATTTATAAATGTATAACTGTTGATTGATATGCACTGTCCCTGATCAAATAAACGGAGTAAAAAATAAAAGCATAGCAGATAGATAGAGATAGATAGATCAGAAACAAAACACGACTCAGTCAGCTTCACAGAGTACATCCAACTGTTGAAACTGCCAACAAACGTATTGTTGAAAATATACAATATGACTGCTGTTGTGACAGTGTTTAGGAATCGGATCTTATTTAGTAGTTTAAACTCACCTTCAAACTTTAACAGGTTGAATAAAAAACGCTACTTTCTCCAGCCGGATCTCTTCTTCTGTTCTTCTTCTCCTAAATGTGGATACAGCGGCGCAGCAGCCATCCACAAACTCGCAACAGCGCCACTAATGGCCAAAATAATACATGGTTTTGTAAACAGGGAGTGGATGGTCGTTAAGGGAATTAAGAGCGAGTGAATGGACGTTAAGGCCAACTACTCCAGGGTGCCGCGCGGGTTGACCCGGGTTCGATTCCCGGCCAATGCAGGAGAGTTGTATTTTAAAACTACACTTTCCTAATCTTATGTGTAGAAAGTTATGTAATACCAAAGCAGCTGATCTGAAATAAATAAAGAGAAGAAAAAACAAACTTCAGTGAAGACAAGATAGAACACAGGATTTAAGTGACTAATTCCTATCCCCAGCCATTGCACTCACCACAAATGTTGTTGATATATTTAGGGTTGTCATTGAGGTGGAGTAAAAGGCTTTGGGTTATTCAGAAGGCAAGCGTAGCGTGGCCGAGTGGTCTAAGGCGCTGGATTTAGGCTCCAGTCTCTCTGGAGGCGTGCGTTCAAATCCCACCGCTGCCATATTGTTCCAGAAATGATTCTGTTCAACAGCAGTGTGAAACCAAAGGCTAAAGTGTTCCCTACCTGTGAGACTTAGGGGCAAAAAAGAACAATCCAAATACCTTAGAAGCATATTGGAAAAAGAAAACCTAATTTAATTTCACTACAATATCATTGGTGATGTGCATGTTAGGAAGCATGTGAAAGGTGATATGAACTATAGGACGCATCTTTGGAAGCATATGAAGGATGGTAGGAAGCATGGGAAGGGTGATGCCCACTTATGTTTAAAAGGTGGAACTATCATTCTCAATCTACTATTTCTCAATAGACAATGATGGAGATTTGTTAAAATAAAATACTTGTCGTTTACCGATTCGCAACATATTCCATAATTCAGGCCCCTGGCCACTGTCAGCCTACGTGCAACGTTTCATCCAACTGGGTGTTGTATTTGGCAAGATATTTTGCGCACACACACACACACACACACACACACACAGACATACACACACTCAGACAGAGGCAGCCAATCGTATAATCCCCACCAGGGGATCCACCTGGTGGACACAATAATTAACTGGTGATTGTGCAGCCCTACATTTCCAGTTTATGACTTGCAGTTGTGACCGAGTGGTTAAGGTGATGGACTCGAAATCCATTGGGGTTTCTCCGCGCAGGTTCAAATCCTGCCAACTGCGAGCAAAAGCGTAGTCCAAGATCTACCCTGTTGCAGAAGTGACCTTTACTGGAAATGATGCTGCATGGTGTTAAATGTACCACGTTCATTCCTCCTCAGTGGAAATCCCATCAACGTCGCCCATAGCTGAAGGGCATACTTTGTTGAATGTTTTTGTTGGTGAAAGTTGAACTAATTAGAACTTTTACAAAGCAAGGCACAGATTCCACATGCAGTTGTGACCGAGTGGTTAAGGTGATGGACTTGAAATCCATTGGGGTTCTCCCGCACAGGTTAGAATCCTGTCAACTGCGAACATTTCTTTAGTCCAAGGTTGCCCAGCTACTTGTATTCCTGCAACAATCCTCGCCATTGTTATCTCAGGAACTGGGCCATTTGAAATGGCACCAGGGCCTTGCCATGCACCCAGTGTGGTTTGTGTTGTCTTAGTCGCTGGCTTAAGTGTCTCTGCCAGTATAGGTTTAAATTCCACCTCTCCAATATTGGTCATATGGAAATCATGTCCATTGTAAGTGTGCATTCAAATACTTAGTTATTGGTTAGTTTGTTCTCTACACTTGAGACACCTGAAGATAATTGGTATATTTCTCATTATTTAATTATGAACAATAAACACATCTCTAAGCAAGCGTTGGTGGTATAGTGGTGAGCATAGCTGCTTCCCAAGCAGTTGACCCGGGTTCGATTCCCGGCCAATGCAGGAGAGTTGTATTTTAAAACTACACTTTCCTAATATTATGTGTAGAAAGTTATGTAATACCAAAGCAGCTGATCTGAAATAAATAAAGAGAGGAAAAAACAAACTTCAGTGAAGACAAGATAGAACACAGGATTTAAGTGACTAATTCCTATCCCCAGCCATTGCACTCACCACAAATGTTGTTGATATATTTAGGGTTGTCATTGAGGTGGAGTAAAAGGGTTTGGGTTATTCAGAAGGGAAGCGTGGCCGAGTCGTCTAAGGCGCTGGATTTAGGCTCCAGTCTCTCTGGAGGCGTGGGTTCAAATCCCACCGCTGCCATATTGTTCCAGAAATGATTCTGTTCAACAGCAGTGTGAAACCAAAGGCTAAAGTGTTCCCTACCTGTGAGACTTAGGGGCAAAAAAGAACAATCCAAATACCTTAGAAGCATATTGGAAAAAGAAAACCTAATTTAATTTCACTACAATATCATTGGTGATGTGCATGTTAGGAAGCATGTGAAAGGTGATATGAACAATAGGAAGTATAGGACGCATCTTTGGAAGCATATGAAGGATGGTAGGAAGCATGGCAAGGGTGATGCCCACTTATGTTTAAAAGGTGGAACTATCATTCTCAATCTACTATTTCTCAATGGACAATGATGGAGATTTGTTAAAATAAAATACTTGTCGTTTACCGATTCGCAAAATATTCCATAATTCAGGCCCCTGGCCACTGTCAGCCTACGTGCAACATTTCATCCAACTGGGTGTTGTATTTGGCAAGATATTTTGCGCACACACACACACACAGACATACACACACTCAGACAGAGGCAGCCAATCGTATAATCCCCACCAGGGGATCCACCTGGTGGACACAATAATTAACTGGTGATTGTGCAGCCCTACATTTCCAGTTTATGACTTGCAGTTGTGACCGAGTGGTTAAGGTGATGGACTCGAAATCCATTGGGGTTTCCCTGCGCAGGTTCGAATCCTGCCAACTGCGAGCAAAAGCGTAGTCCAAGATCTACCCTGTTGCAGAAGTGACCTTTACTGGAAATGATGCTGCATGGTGTTAAATGTACCACGTTCATTCCTCCTCAGTGGAAATCCCATCAACGTCGCCCATAGCTGAAGGGCATACTTTGTTGAATGTTTTTGTTGGTGAAAGTTGAACTAATTAGAACTTTTACAAAGCAAGGCACAGATTCCACATGCAGTTGTGACCGAGTGGTTAAGGTGATGGACTTGAAATCCATTGGGGTTCTCCCGCGCAGGTTCGAATCCTGTCAACTGCGAACATTTCTTTAGTCCAAGGTTGCCCAGCTACTTGTATTCCTGCAACAATCCTCGCCATTGTTATCTCAGGAACTGGGCCATTTGAAATGGCACCAGGGCCTTGCCATGCACCCAGTGTGGTTTGTGTTGTCTTAGTCGCTGGCTTAAGTGTCTCTGCCAGCATAGGTTCAAATTCCACCTCTCCAATATTGGTCATATGGAAATCATGTCCATTGTAAGTGTGCATTCAAATACTTAGTTATTGGTTAGTTTGTTCTCTACACTTGAGACACCTGAAGATAATTGGTATATTTCTCATTATTTGATTATGAACAATAAACACATATCTAAGCAACCGTTGGTGGTATAGTGGTGAGCATAGCTGCTTCCCAAGCAGTTGACCCGGGTTCGATTCCCGGCCAATGCAGGAGAGTTGTATTTTAAAACTACACTTTCCTAATCTTATGTGTAGAAAGTTATGTAATACCAAAGCAGCTGATCTGAAATAAATAAAGAGAGGAAAAAACAAACTTCAGTGAAGACAAGATAGAACACAGGATTTAAGTGACTAATTCCTATCCCCAGCCATTGCACTCACCACAAATGTTGTTGATATATTTAGGGTTGTCATTGAGGTGGAGTAAAATTGTTTGGGTTATTCAGAAGGGAAGGGTAGCGTGGCCCAGTGGTCTAAGGCGCTGGATTTAGGCTCCAGTCTCTCTGGAGGCGTGGGTTCAAATCCCACCGCTGCCATATTGTTCCAGAAATGATTCTGTTCAACAGCAGTGTGAAACCAAAGGCTAAAGTGTTCCCTACCTGTGAGACTTACGGGCAAAAAAGAACAATCCAAATACCTTAGAAGCATATTGGAAAAGAAAACCTAATTTAATTTCACTACAATATCATTGGTGATGTGCATGTTAGGAAGCATGTGAAAGGTGATATGAACAATAGGAAGTATAGGACGCATCTTTGGAAGCATATGAAGGATGGTAGGAAGCATGGGAAGGGTGATGCCCACTTATGTTTAAAAGGTGGAACTATCATTCTCAATCTACTATTTCTCAATGGACAATGATGGAGATTTGTTAAAATAAAATACTTGTCGTTTACCGATTCGCAAAATATTCCATAATTCAGGCCCCTGGCCACTGTCAGCCTACGTGCAACGTTTCATCCAACTGGGTGTTGTATTTGGCAAGATATTTTGCGCACACACACACACACACAGACATACACACACTCAGACAGAGGCAGCCAATCATATAATCCCCACCAGGGGATCCACCTGGTGGACACAACAATTAACTGGTGATTGTGCAGCCCTACATTTCCAGTTTATGACTTGCAGTTGTGACCGAGTGGTTAAGGTGATGGACTTGAAATCCATTGGGGTTTCCCCGCGCAGGTTCGAATCCTGCCAACTGCGAGCAAAAGCATAGTCCAAGATCTACCCTGTTGCAGAAGTGACCTTTACTGGAAATGATGCTGCATGGTGTTAAATGTACCACGTTCATTCCTCCTCAGTGGAAATCCCATCAACGTCGCCCATAGCTGAAGGGCATACTTTGTTGAATGTTTTTGTTGGTGAAAGTTGAACTAATTAGAACTTTTACAAAGCAAGGCACAGATTCCACATGCAGTTGTGACCGAGTGGTTAAGGTGATGGACTTGAAATCCATTGGGGTTCTCCCGCGCAGGTTCGAATCCTGTCAACTGCAAACATTAATTTAGTCCAAGGTTGCCCAGCTAATTGTATTCCTGCAACAATCCTCGCCATTGTTATCTCAGGAACTGGGCCATTTGAAATGGCACCAGGGCCTTGCCATGCACCCAGTGTGGTTTGTGTTGTCTTAGTCGCTGGCTTAAATGTCTCTGCCAGTATAGGTTTAAATTCCACCTCTCCAATATTGGTCATATGGAAATCATGTCCATTGTAAGTGTGCATTCAAATACTTAGTTATTGGTTAGTTTGTTCTCTACACTTGAGACACCTGAAGATAATTGGTATATTTCTCATTATTTGATTATGAACAATAAACACATCTCTAAGCAACCGTTGGTGGTATAGTGGTGAGCATAGCTGCTTCCCAAGCAGTTGACCCGGGTTCGATTCCCGGCCAATGCAGGAGAGTTCTATTTTAAAACTACACTTTCCTAATCTTATGTGTAGAAAGTCAAGTCAAGTCAAGTCAAGAGTTTTAATTGTCACGGCATACAGGTATACAATGAAATGCGGGTGGTCTTGCCCGCAACGATGTGCAATACAGTGGTACATATAATAGAATCAAAAGAAGAAACAACATTGTGCAGTAACAGGTAACAGGTAACATGGAGTGACATCTCGGTATCTGTACATAGTTATTTACAGAGCATATGGGACATGCTAGTTAGCTTTGGTAGTGCAATACACTGTTCCTGTTATTCTAATTTAAAGTGTCCTTTCCTTTGGCCATAAGTGTGCGTGTGTGCGACATGAGTGTGTGCCCGCTCATGTTAAAGTGTTAAGTGGCTGCTCGTGTGTGAGCGTGCACAGTGTGCGTGTCGTGTGTGTGTTCATGTGTGCTTGTGTGTGGACAGTTCAATGTTCTGAGCACTCAATGTTCATTGTTCATGGCTCTGATGGCCTGGGGGAAGAAGCTGAGCCTAAGCCGCTCTGTCCTAGTAGCTGGGGTTCGCAGGCGTCTGCCTGACCTCAGCAGCTGAAACAGGCTGTTATTGGGGTGGTGAGGGTCTTTCATTATCCTGCAGACTCTGGATTTGCACCTCTTGTTGTATAGAACCTGCAGGGGGGGTAGTGCAATACCCGTGGTACGCTCGGCTGAGCGCACCACTCTCTGTAGGGCCTTCTTGTCCTGTGCCGTGCTGTTTCCATACCAGGCAGTGATGTTTCCGGTCAGGATGCTCTCTACAGCTCCTGAGTAGAAGGACTGGAGTATCTTTCCCGATACTCTGAACTTCCTTAACTGTCTCAGGTGGTAGAGACGCTGTTTCGCCTTCTTTACTACTGTGTCTATGTGTGTTGACCATGTCAGGTCCTCTGAGATGTGGACCCCCAGGTACTTGAAGCTGCTCACCCTGTCCACGGTAGCCCCGTTAATCATCAGTGGTGTGTAATACCAAAGCAGCTGATCTGAAATAAATAAAGAGAGGGAAAAACAAACTTCAGTGAAGACAAGATAGAACACAGGATTTAAGTGACTAATTCCTATCCCCAGCCATTGCACTCACCACAAATGTTGTTGATATATTTAGGGTTGTCATTGAGGTGGAGTAAAAGGGTTTGGGTTATTCAGAAGGGAAGTGTAGCGTGGCCGAGTGGTCTAAGGTGCTGGATTTAGGCTCCAGTCTCTCTGGAGGCATGGGTTCAAATCCCACCGCTGCCATATTGTTCCAGAAATGATTCTGTTCAACAGCAGTGTGAAACCAAAGGCTAAAGTGTTCCCTACCTGTGAGACTTAGGGGCAAAAAAGAACAATCCAAATACCTTAGAAGCATATTGGAAAAAGAAAACCTAATTTAATTTCACTACAATATCATGTTAGGAAGCATGTGAAAGGTGATATGAACAATAGGAAGTATAGGACGCATCTTTGGAAGCATATGAAGGATGGTAGGATGGTGGAACTATCATTCTCAATCTACTATTTCTCAATGGACAATGATGGAGATTTGTTAAAATTAAATACTTGTCGTTTACCGATTCGCAAAATATTCCATAATTCAGGCCCCTGGCCACTGTCAGCCTATGTGCAACGTTTCATCCAACTGGGTGTTGTATTTGGCAAGATATTTTGCGCACACACACACACACAGACATACACACACTCAGACAGAGGCAGCCAATCGTATAATCCCCACCAGGGGATCCACCTGGTGGACACAATAATTAACTGGTGATTGTGCAGCCCTACATTTCCAGTTTATGACTTGCAGTTGTGACCGAGTGGTTAAGGTGATGGACTCGAAATCCATTGGGGTTTCACCGCGCAGGTTCGAATCCTGCCAACTGCGAGCAAAAGCGTAGTTCAAGATCTACCCTGTTGCAGAAGTGACCTTTACTGGAAATGATGCTGCATGGTGTTAAATGTACCACGTTCATTCCTCCTCAGTGGAAATCCCATCAACATCGCCCATAGCTAAAGGGCATACTTTGTTGAATGTTTTTGTTGGTGAAAGTTGAACTAATTAGAACTTTTACAAAGCAAGGCACAGATTCCACATGCAGTTGTGACCGAGTGGTTAAGGTGATGGACTTGAAATCCATTGGGGTTCTCCCGCACAGGTTCGAATCCTGTCAACTGCGAACATTTCTTTAGTCCAAGGTTGCCCAGCTACTTGTATTCCTGCAACAATCCTCGCCATTGTTATCTCAGGAACTGGGCCATTTGAAATGGCACCAGGGCCTTGCCATGCACCCAGTGTGGTTTGTGTTGTCTTAGTCGCTGGCTTAAGTGTCTCTGCCAGTATAGGTTTAAATTCCACCTCTCCAATATTGGTCATATGGAAATCATGTCCATTGTAAGTGTGCATTCAAATACTTAGTTATTGGTTAGTTTGTTCTCTACACTTGAGACACCTGAAGATAATTGGTATATTTCTCATTATTTAATTATGAACAATAAACACATCTCTAAGCAAGCGTTGGTGGTATAGTGGTGAGCATAGCTGCTTCCCAAGCAGTTGACCCGGGTTCGATTCCCGGCCAATGCAGGAGAGTTGTATTTTAAAACTACACTTTCCTAATATTATGTGTAGAAAGTTATGTAATACCAAAGCAGCTGATCTGAAATAAATAAAGAGAGGAAAAAACAAACTTCAGTGAAGACAAGATAGAACACAGGATTTAAGTGACTAATTCCTATCCCCAGCCATTGCACTCACCACAAATGTTGTTGATATATTTAGGGTTGTCATTGAGGTGGAGTAAAAGGGTTTGGGTTATTCAGAAGGGAAGCGTGGCCGAGTCGTCTAAGGCGCTGGATTTAGGCTCCAGTCTCTCTGGAGGCGTGGGTTCAAATCCCACCGCTGCCATATTGTTCCAGAAATGATTCTGTTCAACAGCAGTGTGAAACCAAAGGCTAAAGTGTTCCCTACCTGTGAGACTTAGGGGCAAAAAAGAACAATCCAAATACCTTAGAAGCATATTGGAAAAAGAAAACCTAATTTAATTTCACTACAATATCATTGGTGATGTGCATGTTAGGAAGCATGTGAAAGGTGATATGAACAATAGGAAGTATAGGACGCATCTTTGGAAGCATATGAAGGATGGTAGGAAGCATGGCAAGGGTGATGCCCACTTATGTTTAAAAGGTGGAACTATCATTCTCAATCTACTATTTCTCAATGGACAATGATGGAGATTTGTTAAAATAAAATACTTGTCGTTTACCGATTCGCAAAATATTCCATAATTCAGGCCCCTGGCCACTGTCAGCCTACGTGCAACATTTCATCCAACTGGGTGTTGTATTTGGCAAGATATTTTGCGCACACACACACACACAGACATACACACACTCAGACAGAGGCAGCCAATCGTATAATCCCCACCAGGGGATCCACCTGGTGGACACAATAATTAACTGGTGATTGTGCAGCCCTACATTTCCAGTTTATGACTTGCAGTTGTGACCGAGTGGTTAAGGTGATGGACTCGAAAT
Source organism: Notolepis coatsorum (assembly GCF_963971535.1). Lineage (NCBI taxonomy): Eukaryota > Metazoa > Chordata > Actinopteri > Aulopiformes > Paralepididae > Notolepis > Notolepis coatsorum. The sequence continues at coordinate 98,723 of NW_028172975.1, read as the reverse complement.
CCATTGGGGTTTCCCTGCGCAGGTTCGAATCCTGCCAACTGCGAGCAAAAGCGTAGTCCAAGATCTACCCTGTTGCAGAAGTGACCTTTACTGGAAATGATGCTGCATGGTGTTAAATGTACCACGTTCATTCCTCCTCAGTGGAAATCCCATCAACGTCGCCCATAGCTGAAGGGCATACTTTGTTGAATGTTTTTGTTGGTGAAAGTTGAACTAATTAGAACTTTTACAAAGCAAGGCACAGATTCCACATGCAGTTGTGACCGAGTGGTTAAGGTGATGGACTTGAAATCCATTGGGGTTCTCCCGCGCAGGTTCGAATCCTGTCAACTGCGAACATTTCTTTAGTCCAAGGTTGCCCAGCTACTTGTATTCCTGCAACAATCCTCGCCATTGTTATCTCAGGAACTGGGCCATTTGAAATGGCACCAGGGCCTTGCCATGCACCCAGTGTGGTTTGTGTTGTCTTAGTCGCTGGCTTAAGTGTCTCTGCCAGCATAGGTTCAAATTCCACCTCTCCAATATTGGTCATATGGAAATCATGTCCATTGTAAGTGTGCATTCAAATACTTAGTTATTGGTTAGTTTGTTCTCTACACTTGAGACACCTGAAGATAATTGGTATATTTCTCATTATTTGATTATGAACAATAAACACATATCTAAGCAACCGTTGGTGGTATAGTGGTGAGCATAGCTGCTTCCCAAGCAGTTGACCCGGGTTCGATTCCCGGCCAATGCAGGAGAGTTGTATTTTAAAACTACACTTTCCTAATCTTATGTGTAGAAAGTTATGTAATACCAAAGCAGCTGATCTGAAATAAATAAAGAGAGGAAAAAACAAACTTCAGTGAAGACAAGATAGAACACAGGATTTAAGTGACTAATTCCTATCCCCAGCCATTGCACTCACCACAAATGTTGTTGATATATTTAGGGTTGTCATTGAGGTGGAGTAAAATTGTTTGGGTTATTCAGAAGGGAAGGGTAGCGTGGCCCAGTGGTCTAAGGCGCTGGATTTAGGCTCCAGTCTCTCTGGAGGCGTGGGTTCAAATCCCACCGCTGCCATATTGTTCCAGAAATGATTCTGTTCAACAGCAGTGTGAAACCAAAGGCTAAAGTGTTCCCTACCTGTGAGACTTACGGGCAAAAAAGAACAATCCAAATACCTTAGAAGCATATTGGAAAAGAAAACCTAATTTAATTTCACTACAATATCATTGGTGATGTGCATGTTAGGAAGCATGTGAAAGGTGATATGAACAATAGGAAGTATAGGACGCATCTTTGGAAGCATATGAAGGATGGTAGGAAGCATGGGAAGGGTGATGCCCACTTATGTTTAAAAGGTGGAACTATCATTCTCAATCTACTATTTCTCAATGGACAATGATGGAGATTTGTTAAAATAAAATACTTGTCGTTTACCGATTCGCAAAATATTCCATAATTCAGGCCCCTGGCCACTGTCAGCCTACGTGCAACGTTTCATCCAACTGGGTGTTGTATTTGGCAAGATATTTTGCGCACACACACACACACACAGACATACACACACTCAGACAGAGGCAGCCAATCATATAATCCCCACCAGGGGATCCACCTGGTGGACACAACAATTAACTGGTGATTGTGCAGCCCTACATTTCCAGTTTATGACTTGCAGTTGTGACCGAGTGGTTAAGGTGATGGACTTGAAATCCATTGGGGTTTCCCCGCGCAGGTTCGAATCCTGCCAACTGCGAGCAAAAGCATAGTCCAAGATCTACCCTGTTGCAGAAGTGACCTTTACTGGAAATGATCCTGCATGGTGTTAAATGTACCACGTTCATTCCTCCTCAGTGGAAATCCCATCAACGTCGCCCATAGCTGAAGGGCATACTTTGTTGAATGTTTTTGTTGGTGAAAGTTGAACTAATTAGAACTTTTACAAAGCAAGGCACAGATTCCACATGCAGTTGTGACCGAGTGGTTAAGGTGATGGACTTGAAATCCATTGGGGTTCTCCCGCGCAGGTTCGAATCCTGTCAACTGCAAACATTAATTTAGTCCAAGGTTGCCCAGCTAATTGTATTCCTGCAACAATCCTCGCCATTGTTATCTCAGGAACTGGGCCATTTGAAATGGCACCAGGGCCTTGCCATGCACCCAGTGTGGTTTGTGTTGTCTTAGTCGCTGGCTTAAATGTCTCTGCCAGTATAGGTTTAAATTCCACCTCTCCAATATTGGTCATATGGAAATCATGTCCATTGTAAGTGTGCATTCAAATACTTAGTTATTGGTTAGTTTGTTCTCTACACTTGAGACACCTGAAGATAATTGGTATATTTCTCATTATTTGATTATGAACAATAAACACATCTCTAAGCAACCGTTGGTGGTATAGTGGTGAGCATAGCTGCTTCCCAAGCAGTTGACCCGGGTTCGATTCCCGGCCAATGCAGGAGAGTTCTATTTTAAAACTACACTTTCCTAATCTTATGTGTAGAAAGTCAAGTCAAGTCAAGTCAAGAGTTTTAATTGTCACGGCATACAGGTATACAATGAAATGCGGGTGGTCTTGCCCGCAACGATGTGCAATACAGTGGTACATATAATAGAATCAAAAGAAGAAACAACATTGTGCAGTAACAGGTAACAGGTAACATGGAGTGACATCTCGGTATCTGTACATAGTTATTTACAGAGCATATGGGACATGCTAGTTAGCTTTGGTAGTGCAATACACTGTTCCTGTTATTCTAATTTAAAGTGTCCTTTCCTTTGGCCATAAGTGTGCGTGTGTGCGACATGAGTGTGTGCCCGCTCATGTTAAAGTGTTAAGTGGCTGCTCGTGTGTGAGCGTGCACAGTGTGCGTGTCGTGTGTGTGTTCATGTGTGCTTGTGTGTGGACAGTTCAATGTTCTGAGCACTCAATGTTCATTGTTCATGGCTCTGATGGCCTGGGGGAAGAAGCTGAGCCTAAGCCGCTCTGTCCTAGTAGCTGGGGTTCGCAGGCGTCTGCCTGACCTCAGCAGCTGAAACAGGCTGTTATTGGGGTGGTGAGGGTCTTTCATTATCCTGCAGACTCTGGATTTGCACCTCTTGTTGTATAGAACCTGCAGGGGGGGTAGTGCAATACCCGTGGTACGCTCGGCTGAGCGCACCACTCTCTGTAGGGCCTTCTTGTCCTGTGCCGTGCTGTTTCCATACCAGGCAGTGATGTTTCCGGTCAGGATGCTCTCTACAGCTCCTGAGTAGAAGGACTGGAGTATCTTTCCCGATACTCTGAACTTCCTTAACTGTCTCAGGTGGTAGAGACGCTGTTTCGCCTTCTTTACTACTGTGTCTATGTGTGTTGACCATGTCAGGTCCTCTGAGATGTGGACCCCCAGGTACTTGAAGCTGCTCACCCTGTCCACGGTAGCCCCGTTAATCATCAGTGGTGTGTAATACCAAAGCAGCTGATCTGAAATAAATAAAGAGAGGGAAAAACAAACTTCAGTGAAGACAAGATAGAACACAGGATTTAAGTGACTAATTCCTATCCCCAGCCATTGCACTCACCACAAATGTTGTTGATATATTTAGGGTTGTCATTGAGGTGGAGTAAAAGGGTTTGGGTTATTCAGAAGGGAAGGGTAGCGTGGCCGAGTGGTCTAAGGTGCTGGATTTAGGCTCCAGTCTCTCTGGAGGCATGGGTTCAAATCCCACCGCTGCCATATTGTTCCAGAAATTATTCTGTTCAACAGCAGTGTGAAACCAAAGGCTAAAGTGTTCCCTACCTGTGAGACTTAGGGGCAAAAAAGAACAATCCAAATACCTTAGAAGCATATTGGAAAAAGAAAACCTAATTTAATTTCACTACAATATCATTGGTGATGTGCATGTTAGGAAGCATGTGAAAGGTGATATGAACAATAGGAAGTATAGGACGCATCTTTGGAAGCATATGAAGGATGGTAGGATGGTGGAACTATCATTCTCAATCTACTATTTCTCAATGGACAATGATGGAGATTTGTTAAAATAAAATACTTGTCGTTTACCGATTCGCAAAATATTCCATAATTCAGGCCCCTGGCCACTGTCAGCCTATGTGCAACGTTTCATCCAACTGGGTGTTGTATTTGGCAAGATATTTTGCGCACACACACAGACATACACACACTCAGACAGAGGCAGCCAATCGTATAATCCCCACCAGGGGATCCACCTGGTGGACACAATAATTAACTGGTGATTGTGCAGCCCTACATTTCCAGTTTATGACTTGCAGTTGTGACCGAGTGGTTAAGGTGATGGACTCGAAATCCATTGGGGTTTCACCGCGCAGGTTCGAATCCTGCCAACTGCGAGCAAAAGCGTAGTCCAAGATCTACCCTGTTGCAGAAGTGACCTTTACTGGAAATGATGCTGCATGGTGTTAAATGTACCACGTTCATTCCTCCTCAGTGGAAATCCCATCAACCTCGCCCATAGCTGAAGGGCATACTTTGTTGAATGTTTTTGTTGGTGAAAGTTGAACTAATTAGAACTTTTACAAAGCAAGGCACAGATTCCACATGCAGTTGTGACCGAGTGGTTAAGGTGATGGACTTGAAATCCATTGGGGTTCTCCCGCGCAGGTTAGAATCCTGTCAACTGCGAACATATATTTAGTCCAAGGTTGCCCAGCTACTTGTATTCCTGCAACAATCCTCGCCATTGTTATCTCAGGAACTGGGCCATTTGAAATGGCACCAGGGCCTTGCCATGCACCCAGTGTGGTTTGTGTTGTCTTAGTCGCTGGCTTAAGTGTCTCTGCCAGTATAGGTTTAAATTCCACCTCTCCAATATTGGTCATATGGAAATCATGTCCATTGTAAGTGTGCATTCAAATACTTAGTTATTGGTTAGTTTGTTCTCTACACTTGAGACACCTGAAGATAATTGGTATATTTCTCATTATTTAATTATGAACAATAAACACATCTCTAAGCAAGCGTTGGTGGTATAGTGGTGAGCATAGCTGCTTCCCAAGCAGTTGACCCGGGTTCGATTCCCGGCCAATGCATGAGAGTTTTATTTTAAAACTACACTTTCCTAATATTATGTGTAGAAAGTTATGTAATACCAAAGCAGCTGATCTGAAATAAATAAAGAGAGGAAAAAACAAACTTCAGTGAAGACAAGATAGAACACAGGATTTAAGTGACTAATTCCTATCCCCAGCCATTGCACTCACCACAAATGTTGTTGATATATTTAGGGTTGTCATTGAGGTGGAGTAAAAGGGTTTGGGTTATTCAGAAGGGAAGCGTGGCCGAGTGGTCTAAGGCGCTGGATTTAGGCTCCAGTCTCTCTGGAGGCGTGGGTTCAAATCCCACAGCTGCCATATTGTTCCAGAAATGATTCTGTTCAACAGCATGAGCATGAGGCTAGGCTTGTTGTGATTTTGGTAAACCTGTAACTTTGACAGTATTGCATTTGGTTTATTGGTGCTTAGTAGTAATTTCCTTGTGTGTGTATGGCCACAGAGAGAGCACTTGTTAGTTAGTTTGTTTTTGTACATATTCTGCTTTTGTTTCTGTATAATTAATGTGTTTTTCTCTCTTTCTCAGGAAGCACAGATGGGGTGAGCTGCCATTTCCTTTGGACATTGTTTTCTCCTGTTTTGGTTAGGTAAGAGTAGTTTAGGTAATGTAATCTCTTTTACCATAGATTAGATTGTGTTTATTTGGAGTATAGTGGTGTTTGTTTGTTGTTTTGGCCTGGGCTCACCCCTGAGCTACATGTGCTTCCTTTGCATCTACCAATAAATATCATTGTTGTTTACAAACCTGGTCCATCTTTTCTGTCAACCAACTGTTATGTTACAGCCCTTTACCCTTAGACACACAGGGGTCGTAACATAAAAGGCTAAAGTGTTCCCTACCTGTGAGACTTAGGGGCAAAAAAGAACAATCCAAATACCTTAGAAGCATACTGGAAAAAGAAAACCTAATTTAATTTCACTACAATATCATTGGTGATGTGCATGTTAGGAAGCATCTGAGAGGTGATATGAACAATAGGAAGTATAAGACGCATCTTTGGAAGCATATGAAGGATGGTAGGAAGCATGGGAAGGGTGATGCCCACTTATGTTTAAAAGGTGGAACTATCATTCTCAATCTACTATTTCTCAATGGACAATGATGGAGATTTGTTAAAATAAAATACTTGTCGTTTACCGATTCGCAAAATATTCCATAATTCAGGCCCCTAGCCACTGTCAGCCTACGTGCAACGTTTCATCCAACTGGGTGTTGTATTTGGCAAGACATTTTGCGCACACACACACACACAGACATACACACACTCAGACAGAGGCAGCCAATCGTATAATCCCCACCAGGGGATCCACCTGGTGGACACAATAATTAACTGGTGATTGTGCAGCCCTACATTTCCTGTTTATGACTTGCAGTTGTGACCGAGTGGTTAAGGTGATGGACTCGAAATCCATTGGGGTTTCCCCGCGCAGGTTCGAATCCTGCCAACTGCGAGCAAAAGCGTAGTCCAAGATCTACCCTGTTGCAGAAGTGACCTTTACTGGAAATGATGCTGCATGGTGTTAAATGTACCACGTTCATTCCTCCTCAGTGGAAATCCCATCAACGTCGCCCATAGCTGAAGGGCATACTTTGTTGAATGTTTTTGTTGGTGAAAGTTTAACTAATTAGAACTTTTACAAAGCAAGGCACAGATTCCACATGCAGTTGTGACCGAGTGGTTAAGGTGATGGACTTGAAATCCATTGGGGTTCTCCCGCGCAGGTTCGAATCCTGTCAACTGCGAACATATCTTTAGTCCAAGGTTGCCCAGCTACTTGTATTCCTGCAACAATCCTCGCCATTGTTATCTCAGGAACTGGGCCATTTGAAATGGCACCAGGGCCTTGCCATGCACCCAGTGTGGTTTGTGTTGTCTTAGTCGCTGGCTTAAGTGTCTCTGCCAGTATAGGTTTAAATTCCACCTCTCCAATATTGGTCATATGGAAATCATGTCCAATGTAAGTGTGCATTCAAATACTTAGTTATTGGTTAGTTTGTTCTCTACACTTGACACACCTGAAGATAATTGGTATATTTCTCATTATTTGATTATGAACAATAAACACATCTCTAAGCAAGCGTTGGTGGTATAGTGGTGAGCATAGCTGCTTCCCAAGCAGTGGCCAGCCGTGTATAGGTGTAACAGACTGACAGCCAATGAAATGGGTGCATTTGTCACGCTGTCCAAGGAGTTGAACTGCTCTCGTGCAGCCGTGTTCGAATCCCGGTCGGGGCAAAAGTCTGTCATACATTATCAAAGATAAACAGCTATGTTGAATCAATAAACATGAATATCACTAAATAAACATGAATATTGCACAGATTTAGATTATAATAGTAAAGCTATTATAATAGTTCAATGGTTGTGATGGCAAAGTTTGCGTCAGGTTCCTTACTGTATATTTGCATATCGTATGTCACAAATGTAACAGTACTATATACCTGTATGTCATGTATGTCCCTGTCATAAATGTCATGTATGTCATAAATGTCACTATGAATTGAAAATGGCAGACCCTGATGTAAACAAGACAAATGTCTTTCTCTGCTCTGCATCCCCTTAAACATTTTGTGTATTGAGCCGTACTGTATTGTACCCATTCTGCAATCTGTTAAATAAAGTTTTCATTCATTAATTCTGTCCCCGTCTCTCCTTGTTGCACATATTTAGATTATCATTAGATTGTAGCGGCAGAGGTTTTTGTCAACTTAAATCATGTTTCTTAATTTATGCACAGGACTGTGTGTGGATGACCACAGGCCTGTGGTCCCCAACACCTCTGGGGTCAAACACCATCTCCTCAGTCTTCTTAACATTTAAAACCAGACAGTTATTGTCGCACCAGTTTACAAACCACTGGATTTCCAAATAATAGTCAGCTAGGTCACTGTCATTCTTAATTAGAGCTAAAATGGCAGCGTCATCAGGAAATGTTCATATCATATCTGGTGAATTACCTAGCTCATGGAAGTCGGCCATGGTTCTCCCCTTGTTAAAGGGCGGAGACCCCTCTGACCTAAATAATTATCGCCCTATTTCCAGATTGTCTGTAATGGCCAAAGTCTTTGAATCTCTTGTAAACAAACTGAAAGAGTTTCTAGCTGACCATAATATTCTTAACAAGTCTCAGTCAGGCTTCAGATCCATAGTACTTCAGCGACTATGCTAGTCTCAAATGACATAATTGAAGCACTAGACAAGAAAAAACACTGTGCAGCATTGTTTGTTGATCTGTCTAAAGCGTTTGACTCTGTGGATCACGCATTACTGCAGAGGCTTGGCTGCATATAGGTCTTGGTAAAACGGCTTTGAGCTGGTTTAAAAACGATCTATCTGAAAGAACTGTGTCTCAGTAATAATAATAATAATAACTTTATTTGTATAGCACCTTTCATACAGGGGATTTCAGTTCAAAGTGCTTTACATCAGTAAGAAATAAAACATAAAATCAGTGTAAAACAAGCAGCAAGAGCAAAGCATAAAGTGGGATAAAATAATGCAGATATATTAATCAATTCATATCAGAACCTCACGTTCCAATATGCTTCTGTAATCTGTTACAAAACATGATAAGGTTATAGTATGCACCCAGCAGATAGTGGGGCGTAAAGATAAAAGTAGAAATAAGTCAAATGAGCAGACATATAAAATCACAGTTTTTCACATTAGGATCTAACATCCTTTAGGGCCACCTTGTTTATGGTTTGATTCAGTTTTAGTAGAATGTAAAATACATGAATGATGAAATGAGCACATAAAGTGCAGACATACTATAAAATCCTCTGATATATAAAATAAAGGAGAATAAAGACATCCCTCCAGGCCTCCAACTCCCTCTGAAAAAACTCTGTCTCAACAAAGTCCTGGAATGGCATCCTGGGATTGGTGAGTCCTTCTGCTGCATAGGTCTGGAAGACCTTAGTGGAGCAGTAGAAGTACAGTATCTCACCGCTCCAGTCTGATAAAAAAAAAAGTGGATGGTGGAGCCATCTCTGAGGAACCGGGACTTTGGCTGACCACAGGCGAGGCAGTTGTGTGTCCTCTTGGGGAGCCGCTGTTGTTGTTGCTGCTGCTTCTCCAGCATCTCACTGAATGAATGAATGAAAACTTTATTTAACAGATTGCAGAATGGGTACAATACAGTACGGCTCAATACACACAATTGTTAAGGGGATGCAGACCAGAGAAAGACGTTTGTCTTGTTTACATCAGGGTCCCCTATTTTCAATTCATAGTGACATTTATGACACACACAACATACATGACATCATGACATTTATGACATAGGGACATACATGACATACAGGTATATAGTACTGTTACATTTGTGACATATACGATATGCAAATATACAGTACTGTTACCCATAGATCCTAACTATTATAATAGTTCAATGGTTGTGATGGCAAAGTTTGCGTCAGGTTCCTTACTGTATATTTGCATATCGTATGTCACAAATGTAACAGTACTATTGTTTCTGGCTTAAAGGCCAACCTTCATGTTGTATTTTTGTTCAATAAACAATGTGGACTAAGCCTTCAACAATACACAGAAGGTTAACCCTTTCACTGCCACACGACAGCCGGTTAACCCTGTAAACCTTCTAGTCCCAAAACATTCTGTGACTAATTCAGTGCAGATTGTAATGTATTGTCATCATGCAGCACAAGTACAGTACAACTAAAAGAGGTTTGGCATCCAACCAGAGTGACTATGTAGTAGTAACGTGAAATAGTAATATACACTGTACAGGTGGTTAAACTGGGTATAACATATCGCTGCTGTCGGGACAAAACCTCATAACTCCAAAAACCCAACTTTTCAGCAGATGAAAAAAACTAACACCGATTTGAGGGTGAATATAGTTAGGAGGTTTAGACAGATGATCGGTTTAATGCTTTCCCATTGTTTAAACTTTGTAAAACCCACACACATATGGAGGATGATCTACGGAGTTGATTTATATAATAAAAAAAAAATTCTAAAAATGGAGTTATGAGGTTTTGTCCTGACAGCAGCGATATATAAATTAGTACTATGAGTACTACATGTATGTACAGAGTTGTAGTATTAATATGTACAGTGATACAGGTATAAAGACACTATGGTATAAGTCATACTGGCCAGCAGTGTAACTAGTAAGAGTAGGTAAGAGATATGTACAGATTTAGATATAGTATTAATATGTACAGTGATACAGGTATAAAGACACTATGGTAGTAAGTCATACTGGCCAGCAGTGTAACTAGTAAGAGTAGGTAAGAGATATGTACAGATTTAGATATAGTATTAATATGTACAGTGATACAGGTATAAAGACACTATGGTAGTAAGTCATTCTGACCAGCAGTGTAACTAGTAAGAGTAGGTAAGAGATATGTACAGATATATATAATTATATACCAATGATGTAAACTACCCATAATTGATCAGTAGGGTTTAACCTGCAGGTTGGGCTTTAAACATCTAGCCCAGGGACTACAACTGAAAACTAGCAACCCTGCTAATGTTGGCATATTTACAGTTTTTAATTTGTATTCATTTATAAATGTATAACTGTTGATTGATATGCACTGTCCCTGATCAAATAAACGGAGTAAAAAATAAAAGCATTGCAGATAGATAGTGAGATAGATAGATAGGACACAATGTATTATCGTTATTATAGATCTGCTGTGCAGAAACAAAACACGACTCAGTCAGCTTCACGGAGTACATCCAACTGTTGAAACTGCCAACACAAACCCAAAAACCTATTGGTAAACAAACATATTGTTGAAAATATACAGTATGACTGCTGTTGTGACATTGTTGGGATCTTATACTGTAGTTTACATTTGAAAAAAAAACGAACTTAGTCACTCGGTAAATCAATTCAATTGGAGTCTCTTTAAACAGCGGCAACACAAACCCAATAACCTATTGGTAAACAAACGTATTGTTGAAAATATACATATATGACTGCTGTTGTGACAGTGTTTAGGAATCGGATCTTATTTAGTAGTTTAAACTCACCTTCAAACGTTAACAGGTTGAAAAAAAAACGCGACTTTCTCCAGCTCTGCTCTTCTTCTGTTCTTCTTCTTCTCTTAATGTGGATACAGCGGCGCAGCATCCACAAACTCGCAACAGCGCCACATATGGCCAAAATAATACATGGTTTTGTAAACAGGGAGTGGATGGAGGTTAAGGGAATGGATCGTTGTTAAGAGGCGAGTGGATGGACGTTAAGGCCAACTACTCCAGGGTCCCGACTACGACTACAGGCCAGCCGTGTATAGGTGTAACAGACTGACAGCCAATGAAATGGATGCATTTGTCACGCTGTCCAAGGAGCTGAACTGCTCTCGTGCAGCCGTGTTCGAATCCCGGTGGGGGACCCTGATGTAAACAAGACAAACGTCTTTCTCTGCTCTGCATCCCCTTAAACATTTTGTGTGTATTGAGCCATACTGTATTGTACCCATTCTGCAATCAGTTAAATAAAGTTTTCATTAATTCATTCTGTCCATCTGTCTCTCTCACTTGTTTAATCTTTCACTGCAACACTGGTTCTCTCGCAAAACCCCAAACGTTACAATGCCCGCTACGATTGTGCAATAAAACAATCGTTTCGTTTGAGTTTACTCAGTTTATTTGATCAGGGACAGTGCATATCAATCAACAGTTATACATAAATGAATACAATTACATAAATGAATACAATTACAGAAGAAAAAACTTTATTATCAAACCAGATTGGAGGAGTGTAAAGGGGATAGTAAGAGACTATGGAAAACATTGAATGAAGCTGGGTAGAAAAAAATGGGCAAAACGCCATCATTTATTGAGTCAGATGGTATATTCACCACTAAACCATTTGACATTGCAACTCATTTCAACAATTACTTTGTTTCCAAGGTAAACACAATTATAAATCAAATGTTGCCAATGAGTGGTAAGCTGTCAGACTCTGTAATTAAAAAACATATAATGTATGACAAGAAATGCCGATTTAAATTGAAATGCACAAGTCCAAATGATATTGAAAAGCTCCTCCTAGCACTTAAACCAGATAAACCTTGCGGTGTTGATAATCTGAATGAAACACTGCTACAAATCTCTGCAAAATGTGTGGCTAAGCCACTATCACATATATTTAATTTATGTTTTGAAGAGAGGGTCTTTCCTCAGCCTTGGAAAATAGCCAAAGTAACTCCACTACCAAAGAACTGTAAATAGCCATTTACAGGTTCAAACAGTAGGCCCATTAGTATTTTTACCAGTAATAGGTAAGTTATTGGAAGGAATTGTGTTCAAGCAGATTCAAAAGTATTTCAACGAAAACAACATTAATTCTGATTTCCAGCATGCATACAAAGTAGGATACTCAACAGGAACTGCTTTAACATCTCTTACAGATAGCTGGCTACAACTGATCGATAGGAAGTTAGTTGTGGGTACAGTGCTCTTGAATTTCAGTGCGGCTTTCGACATCATAGATCATGGCCTATTATTATTGAAATTACACACATATGGGCTTGAAGACACTGCCATGGAATGGATGAGAAGCTACTTGTCTAATAGACAACAATGTGTTGTATTTAATGGTTCCATGTCAAATATGGTAACACTCCAGTGTGGTATTCCCCAAGGAAGTTGTAAAGGAATCCCTCCTTTACTCTATATTTGTAAATAATAATAATAATCTTCATTTATATAGCAATGTATAGAGCCATAACATACTGGAATAGGATCCCATTACATATTATACGGATGGAAAACAAGGACAATCACAACAAGTTCTTTTCTTAAAGTGCGTTTGTGTATGTGCGAGTGCAGAATGTTATCGCCCTATTTCCAGATTGTCTGTAATGGCCAAAGTCTTTGAATCTCTTGTAAACAAACTGAAAAAGTTTCTAGCTGACCATAATATTCTTAACGAGTTTCAGTCAGGCTTCAGATCCATAGTACTTCAGTGACTATGCTAGTCTCAAATGACATAATTGAAGCACTAGACAAGAAAAAACTGTGCAGCATTGTTTGTTGATCCGTCTAAAGCGTTTGACTCTGTGGATCACGCATTATTGCTGATGTGATTATGCTTCTTGCCACTGCACAAATGGCCTTCTGTATTTGTATTTGATTTGTATGTTTTTTGTTTAATGCCCTTGTTTTTATGTTGAAACTTGTTGTGTGCCGTGTTGGTCAGGACTCCCTGGAAGAAGATATATTGTATCTCAATGGGACATTCCTGGATAAATAAAGGATATAAAAAAAAAATAGAAAAGAAAATAGCTGACACTTTTATCCAAAGCGACTTACAAGTTCTGTTCGACAAGTCATCAGGAAGGGCTCAACTCTATCAGCTGAGTAACAATGTTGACCAAAGTGTTGAGTGCTACAACCGAGGCCTTCCTACACCTGCAGAGAGAACCTGAGGAGAAAGACAGCCATAGAGACAAGGCAGGATGTAGTTGTTCCTGAGTCGCTCCATTATGGCATGCTCAGGCCTCCAGATGAAGAAGGGATGGAGCTGGAAGTATTTGGGTGATGGCAGCTCAGAAGTGGAATCAATGAGTTCAGGCTGAGGTGGATGACGCCACAAGGACACCATATTCATAAGATGCCGGACCGGTCGGGACCCTGGCCATAGACCCAAGGCTTCCAGCTCAGTCTTTGTCCAGATGCGCTGTTGGAGAGAGCAGTTCCATTGGCTGACATCCTGGTCAGAACTGGGGGCAGAGGCAGGCTGGGCAGGTGCAGAGGAGGCTGCAGGCACATTTCAGAAACAGTAGTTAGTAAAGAATTGTGAGTAATATTATTGGCAAAACTTAGCCTGAAGTATATAATTAGGTTGCTGTTTATCAAAAAAAATGTATAATAATAATTGTTCTTGTTACTGACTCGTGTCAATCTTCCATGTTTTCGCTATAGTGTGTAGACCTTGCTACACATGTATTTCGTTCATATTGTTTATGGACAATGAGATGGGAGTGGAACTTTGTACATGCCCTTTGGGCTTCGTTCCCTCCTAGCACTGTTTTTTTTAAATAATGTGCTAAATAAATAAAATAAACTAAACATATGAAGCTAAATACTCTGCTCTCACATTGTAGCTTCCTGGGGGCTTGTTCAGGGGAGGCTGCAGGTAGACGTGCTGCAGGTAGAGGTGCAGATAATTAGGTTGCTGTTTATCATAATGAAGCTAAATACTCTGCTCTCACATTGTAGCTTCATGAGGGCTTGTTCAGAGGAGGCTGCAGGTAGCGGTGCAGCGGAGGCAGGCTGGGCTGGTGCAGAGGAGGAAGAGAGGAGGAGAAGATCTTTGATCCTCCTTGCTTCCTCAGCGGGGTCCTGCCGTAGATGTCCAGATGGACCCTTCCTGAAAGAGACATCCTTCCTTCCAGGGAACTTCTTCATTATTGCCTGTACAAAGCAAAACATCATGCATATTATAATTAAAATCACGTCACGTCTCAGTCCAGCCCCTGTACACTTGCCCACTAGTCTGACTGTCCTGATATGATTATGATGTGTGTGCCTGCCTATACAGTGCGTATATACATGTATGGGCTTTTATTTGTCCCTGTACACTGTTTTTATTTTTTATATTATATAGATGCATGAATGCCTAGTGAAGTGAATGTACAGAATATGTTTTAAATTGTTTTTAGATTAGCTTTAATGTCCTTCTATTTTTCTGTTTCTTTCTGGCTTAAACATCTAGCCCAGGTACTACAACTGAAAACTAGCAACCCTGCTAATGTTGGCATATTTACAGTTCTTTTTATTTGTATTCATTTATAAATGTTGATTGATATGCACTGTCCCTGATCAAATAAACTGAGTAAAAAATAAAAGCATAGCAGATATAGTGAGATAGATAGATATGAGGACACAATGTATTGATCATGTAACAGCTAATAATATAATACAATTTAACTTTGCAAACTCCCATCTTACATGGTAACGTTATATGATAGATCTGCTGTAGCAGATACCGTGTCTTTATTCATTCTAAATGTACACTACGGACAAAAAAATAAACTGAAAACTAGCAACCCTGCTAATGTTGGCATATTTACAGTTTTTAATTTGTATTCATTTATAAATGTATAACTGTTGATTGATATGCACTGTCCCTGATCAAATAAACGGAGTAAAAAATAACTCTTTAAACAGCGGCAACACAAACCCAATAACCTATTGGTAAACAAACGTATTGTTGAAAATATACATATATGACTGCTGTTGTGACAGTGTTTAGGAATCTGATCTTATTTAGTAGTTTAAACTCACCTTCAAACGTTAACAGGTTGGGAAAAAAAACACGACTTTCTCCAGCTCTGCAAAACGGATCTCTTCTTCTGTTCTTCTTCTTCTCTTAATGTGGATACAGCGGCGCAGCATCCACAAACTCGCAACAGCGCCACATATGGCCAAAATAATACATGGTTTTGTAAACAGGGAGTGGATGGTGGTTAAGGGAATGGATCGTTGTTAAGAGGCGAGTGGATGGACGTTAAGGCCAACTACTCCAGGGTCCCGCGTGGGGGCCAGCCGTGTATAGGTGTAACAGACTGACAGCCAATGAAATGGGTGCATTCTGGCTTAAACATCTAGCCCAGGGACTACAACTGAAAACTAGCAACCCTGCTAATGTTGGCATATTTACAGTTTTTAATTTGTATTCATTTATAAATGTATAACTGTTGATTGATATGCACTGTCCCTGATCAAATAAACGGAGTAAAAAATAAAAGCATAGCAGATAGATAGTGAGATAGATAGATAGGACACAATGTATTATCGTTATTATATGATAGCTCTGCTGTGCAGAAACAAAACACGACTCAGTCAGCTTCACCGAGTACATCCAACTGTTGAAACTGCCAACACAAACCCAAAAACTGTTTAACCTATTGGTAAACAAACGTATTGTTGAAAATATACACCGACTGCTGTTGTGACATTGTTGGGATCTTATACTGTAGTTTACATTTGAAAAAAAAACGAACTCAGTCACTCGGTAAATCAATTCAATTGGAGTCTCTTTAAACAGCGGCAACACAAACCCAATAACCTATTGGTAAACAAATGTATTGTTGAAAATATACAATATGACTGCTGTTGTGACAGTGTTTAGGAATCGGATCTTATTTAGTAGTTTAAACTCACCTTCAAACGTTAACAGGTTGAAAAAAAACACGACTTTCTCCAGCTCTGCAAAACGGATCTCTTCTTCTGTTCTTCTTCTCCTAAATGTGGATACAGCAGCGCAGCATCCACAAACTCGCAACAGCGCCACTAATGGCCAAAATAATACATGGTTTTGTAAACAGGGAGTGGATTGTGGTTAAGGGAATGGATGGTTGTTAAGACACGAGTGGATGGTTGTTAAGGAAAACTACTCCAGGGTCCCAAAAATAGGCCAGCCGTGTATAGGTGTAACAGACTGACAGCCAATGAAATGGGTGCATTTGTCACGCTGTCCAAGGAGCTGAACTGCTCTCGTGCAGCCGTGTTCGAATCCCGGTCGGGGAAAAAGCCTGTCATACATTATCAAAGATAAACAGCTATGTTGAATCAATAAACATGAATATCACTAAATAAACATGAATATTGCACAGATTTAGATTATAATAGTAAAGCTATTATAATAGTTCAATGGTTGTGATGGCAAAGTTCGCGTCAGGTTCCTTACTGTATATTTGCGTATGTCACAAATGTAACAGTACTATATACCTGTATGTCCCTGTCATAAATGTCATGTATGTCATAAATGTCACTATGAATTGAAAATGGGGGACCCTGATGTAAACAAGACAAATGTCTTTCTCTGCTCTGCATCCCCTTAAACATTTTGTGTATTGAGCCGTACTGTATTGTACCCATTCTGCAATCTGTTAAATAAAGTTTTCATTCATTAATTTTGTCCCTGTCTCTCCTTGTTGCACATATTTAGATTATCATTAGATTGTAGCGGCAGAGGTTTTTGTCAACTTAAATCATGTTTCTTAATTTATGCACAGGACTGTGTGTGGATGACCACAGGCCTGTGATCCCCAACACCTCTGGGGTCAAACACCATCTCCTCAGTCTTCTTAACATTTAAAACCAGACAGTTATTGTCGCACCAGTTTAAAAAAACGCTGGATTTCCTAATAATAGTCAGCTAGGTCACTGTCATTCTTAATTAGAGCTAAAATGGCAGCGTCATCAGGAAATGTTCATATCATATCTGGTGAATTACCTAGCTCATGGAAGTCGGCCATGGTTCTCCCCTTGTTAAAGGGCGGAGACCCCTCTGACCTAAATAATTATCGCCCTATTTCCAGATTGTCTGTAATGGCCAAAGTCTTTGAATCTCTTGTAAACAAACTGAAAGAGTTTCTAGCTGACCATAATATTCTTAACAAGTCTCAGTCAGGCTTCAGATCCATAGTACTTCAGCGACTATGCTAGTCTCAAATGACATAATTGAAGCACTAGACAAGAAAAAACACTGTGCAGCATTGTTTGTTGATCTGTCTAAAGCGTTTGACTCTGTGGATCACGCATTACTGCAGAGGCTTGGCTGCATATAGGTCTTGGTAAAACGGCTTTGAGCTGGTTTAAAAACTATCTATCTGAAAGAACTGTGTCTCAGTAATAATAATAATAATAACTTTATTTGTATAGCACCTTTCATACAGGGGATTGCAGTTCAAAGTGCTTTACATCAGTAAGAAATAAAACATAAAATCAGTGTAAAACAAGCAGCAAGAGCAAAGCATAAAGTGGGATAAAATAATGCAGATATATTAATCAATTCATATCAGAACCTCACGTTCCAATATGCTTCTGTAATCTGTTACAAAACATGATAAAGTTATAGTATGCACCCAGCAGATAGTGGGGCGTAAAGATAAAAGTAGAAATAAGTCAAATGAGCAGACATATAAAATCACAGTTTTTCACATTAGGATCTAACATCCTTTAGGGCCACCTTGTTTATGGTTTGATTCAGTTTTAGTAGAATGTAAAATACATGAATGATGAAATGAGCACATAAAGTGCAGACATACTATAAAATCCTCTGATATATAAAATAAAGGAGAATAAAGACATGGGGAATAAAACATCCCTCCAGGGGAGCTCCAGTAGCTCACCGCATACCTCGAGCGCTTTTTCGGCACCGGGGACAACCGTGCTCGTCACGGATCTGGGGTAGCAAGTTCGATTCCCGGACAAAGCCGTAACTTTCTCAGAGTGTCTTCCCCCCATCTACACCCCCATTGAACCTGTTTCTGTCGGTCACACTTGACCAGAGAAAAAGCGATAAACGCTAGAAGGGCCAGCGGAATGACCAAAGTAAAAAAAAAAAAAAAAAAAAAAAAAAACATCCCTCCAGGCCTCCAGCTCCCTCTGAAAAAACTCTGTCTCAACAAAGTCCTGGAATGGCATCCTGGGATTGGTGAGTCCTTCTGCTGCATAGGTCTGGAAGACCTTAGTGGAGCAGTAGAAGTACAGTATCTCACCGCTCCAGTCTGGAAAAAAAAAGTGGATGGTGGAGCCATCTCTGAGGAACCGGGTCTTTGGCTGACCACAGGCGAGGCAGTTGTGTGTCCTCTTGGGGAGCCGCTGTTGTTGTTGCTGCTGCTGCTGCTTCTCCAGCATCTCACTGAATGAATGAATGAAAACTTTATTTAACAGATTGCAGAATGGCTACAATACAGTACGGCTCAATACACACAATTGTTAAAAGGATGCAGACCAGAGAAAGACGTTTGTCTTGTTTACATCAGGGTCCCCTATTTTCAATTCATAGTGACATTTATGACACACACAACATACATGACATCATGACATTTATGACATAGGGACATACATGACATACAGGTATATAGTTGTGAGGGACCAAACAGCTTAGACATGAGGAGTCATAGGTAGAGTGCTCAAAGGAAGGTTTATTTTCCCCCAAAATGTAAATACAGGGGACAAAAACCACAAAAGTGCACCAATAACAAATAAGCAAAAATGCTGTTCTTGGGCCCAGCAGAACTCGGGTCAACTTAAACAAAACAAACTAAAAATACCTAACACAACTGAACCAAACAAAACTGACCTCCAGACTAAGACAAGAGGGAGGTATTTATACTGGTTGACTAAACCAATACAGACACATGGGGAAAGACAAATAATCAATAATAAATTACATTAACCTTAATCATCTATAATTTATAATGAAGTTAGTTTGAAGAACACTATGTATTTATGTAGGAGACAATAACTGAGTCAAGCTAAAACATACATAAATCATAGTAGAACATCATTGTCTAATTAAATACCCCCCCTCCTCTTCTCATGGAGTTGGTATCTCCCGGCAAGCCTCTCCTGGTATTTAAATCCAGCCTCTTCCAATTACTGGTCATTTGCCAGTTGCCACCAGGAAGAGCAGAGCACCGCCCGGGACACCAAACATGTAAGACAAAGAAACAGCATGAGCAAACAATTATGATAAACAATGTAAACTAAGTGTGCACTAACTTAGGACCTTGTAATATATCATAATGCAAATAAAGATGGAAGTATGGTATATGAAACAATAATAATGTGTGGTGTCATTATTTGATTTGTGTATGGGTATTATGGATGTTAAACAATGCATAATGACAAAATGAAAAGAAGGGGAGTGTAGTGAGGGGGTGTAGTGGTTACCGACATTAGTGCTGATGTGCGGCAAATGGTGTGGCCGTCACACACTCCCCCCCTTCAGGAATCTCGCTGGGACAGCGGGAGAGGTAATCGGCAGTTGCATTGTCCCGGCCCGGGATGTGATGAACGGTGAACCGGAATGGCTGCATGGACAGGTACCAGCGCGTTATCCTCCCATTGGTGTCCTTCATCCTCTCCAGCCATTTCAGTGCCTTGTGGTCAGTTTCCACGGTGAACTCCCTTCCCAGGAGGTAGTACTTAAGGGAATCGAGGGCCCACTTCACCGCCAGGCACTCCTTCTCTATAGTGGAATAGCAGACCTCCCTAGGGAACAGCTTGCGGCTGATGAAGGCCACAGGATGGCGGTCCTCTGGCAGCCCTTGCAGGAGAACAGCACCAAGCCCACGATCTGAAGCATCAGTTTGCAAGATAAAATGTTCATCAAAATCAGGGCTATACAGTACTGGGTTCTTACTCAGAGCCTGCTGCATGTCCTGGAAAACCGATTCCGCCTCAGTTGTCCACTGGAGCTGGTTTGGGCCCTTCAGGCTAGTCATATCCGTTAGGATGGCAGCCCTAGCAGAGTAGTTAGGAATTAACCGGTGGTACCAACCTGACATTCCCATGAAGGACTTGAGCTGCTTTCTTGTTTGAGGCAGTGGACAGGACTCTAGGGCATGGACCTTCTGGACCTGGGGCTTTATCACACCATTTCCAATGACATAGCCAAGGTACTCAGTCTCTGTTTTTGCAAAAGCACACTTTGATGGGTTGATGATCAGACCTGCAGATTGCAGATGCTCAAAGACCACTCCCAGGTGTTCCAGGTGAGATTCCCAGGTGGAGCTGTGAATGACAATGTCATCGAGATAGGCAGATGAAAAATCAGACAAGCCGGACAGTACCTGATCCATGAGCCTCTGGAATGTAGCCAGGGCTCCATGTAATCCAAACGGCAGTACATTGAACTGGTAGAGACCCCACGGTGTCCGAAAGGCAGTCAGCTCCCGTGATCCCTGAGTCAGAGGGACTTGCCAATAGCCCTTGCACAGGTCGATGGTTGTCAAGTACTTTGCCTTACCCAAGCGCTCAATAAGATCATCAATGCGAGGGGTTGGATAAGAATCAAACTTAGAAACTGAATTCAAGTATCGGAAGTCAATACAGAACCTTATTGTGCCATCCTTCTTCGGTACCAGGACGATCGGATTGCACCACTCGCTCTTTGAGGCCTCAATGATTCCCAGGGACAACATCAAGTCCACTTCCTTCTTCAGGGAGATCAGGAGTCTCTCTGGTATCCTGTAACTCATACGCCTCACAGGTGCATTCTCATTCAACACAATGTCATGGTGTACCAAATCAGTGAGGCCAGGATTCTCCTGAAACATTTCAGGATCACAAAGGGCTCTCACCTGCGATTGTCGATCCTCTGGAAGATGGCTCAAGTCAGGGAGGGAGGAGGTTGGTACAGGCAGATACTGTTCATTGACATCCTCTTCATCCTCCACCCTCCTGATCAGCAACACCTCTTTCACCGATCTTGGCATCCATTCCTTGAGGAGGTTTACATGTAAAACTCTAGCAGAGCGTCTCTTCCCAGGGGTAGAAACCTCGTAAGTGGTAGGTCCCAACCTCCTCTTCACTTTAAAGGGTCCTTGCCAACTAGCCAACAACTTGCTCTCTTCAGTGGGAAGCATCACCAACACTTCTTGGCCAGGATCAAAACTCCTTCCCCGGGCTGACCGGTCATACCAGGCTTTCTGGTGCCGTTGTGCCTCCGACATGTGTTCCTGGACAACATAGGAAACAACATTAATGGGCTCATCACTCCCTCTGTCTCCCTCCCATATCTCTTTAAGCAGGGTTAGAGGCCCCCTTACCTCATGACCATAGAGCAGTTCAAAGGGTGAGAAACCTGTGGAGGCCTGGGGAACTTCTCTATAGGCAAATAGGATGTAGGGAAGCCATTGGTCCCAGTCAGAGCCAGTGTCATCCACAAACTTACGAAGCATTTGCTTAAGGGTCTGATTGAATCTCTCGGTTAACCCATCCGTTTGTGGATGATAGGGTGTGGTTCGCAGGCTTCTGATACCCAGCCGTTGGTATACCTCCTTCAGCAATTTGGACATGAAGTTGGTTCCCTGGTCAGTAAGTATCTCTCTGGGGAACCCTACCCTAGAGAAAAACTGTACCAGGCAGAAAGCAACAGACTTGGCTTTGATCGATTTTAGAGGAAAGACTTCAGGGTATTTCGTGGCATAATCAGTGATCACAAGCATGAAACGATTCCCTGACTTGCTTCTCTCTACAGGGCCAACAATGTCCATTCCCAGACGATCAAACGGAGTACTAATAATAGGCAGAGGTTGGAGGGGAGCTCTGGGGGGGCGCTTGGGTGAGGTCTTTTGACATTGAGGGCAACTCCTACAGAACTGGGCAACATCTGCACGGAAGCCGGGCCAATGGAAACTGCGTTGAATCCGAGCAATTGTTTTATGTTTTCCCAGGTGGCCAGCCCAGTGAAAAGAGTGACCCAAGGAGAGTACAGTCTCTCTGGCTGCTCGAGGAACTAAAAGCTGCTTAACTGGCCCAAGCTGCCGATATAGAACACCGTGCTGCATAACATAACTCCCTTCCATGGTATTGTCTGGCTTATTCCCTGTCCTTTCCTGCTCGCTGGCCTTTTGGAAACAGGGAACCAGGCTTGGGTCTTCCTGCTGTATCTGAACCACATTGGTAGGGAGATTAAAACCCAAAGGCAGTTCAGGTGTTGGTTCAACATGTGGATCTACAACTGTGTGCATAAACTTCTCCTGCCTTCTCTGCCTGCATGTCTTGCGGGGCTTCCCTGGCTCTACTTCCAAGTCAGCTGTTGTGGCTGAGTAGTCGTTAACACAGCAGGAGACGTTATTTCCAATTTCAACAAGCAATTTATTTTAGGAAAGAAGTTTCAACAGAAGAGCTATGGATTTAGCAGACGGTCACCATAGCTGAAGAAAAACACTCTAACCTCCCAACCCCCGTGCCCCCCAGATAATACCTTCCCAGCCCTGCCCCAACATGACAGATATGATGACGTGACATATTATATCAGATATGACATGACGTACATTAAGATGCCACATAGATTTAACATCGAAGAGAGATAAAGCTGGAGTCTGGAGTCAAGATTAGTGAAAGAGAAAATGAGTGTGTGTGTGTGTGAGTGAGTGAGATGTGTGTGTGTGTGAGTGTGAAAGAGTATGTGTGTGTGTGTGTGTGAAAGAGTGTGTGTGTGTGTGTGAATGTGAAAGAGTATGTGTGTGTGTGTGAAAGAGAGAACAAGATGTGATGTACAAGATTAAAGCAGAAAAGAACAAGATGTGATGTACTCGAAATGTCTATCTGTCCCTATCTGTCCCATACTTAAAGTTGTTTTAAGAACATCAGCCGGACTGTCTTTGAGCACTGCTAGTTGACCTATATTAAACTAGTCCACCCCATATACACATTTTCCACAACATTCCCCCATTTGGGGCTATCCCTAGTCCCACCCAAACCATATAACCAAGAAAATGTGAACGTCTAACTAAACGAGAAACCATATTTATATAATAAAAGTTTAAATGCCTAATCTAAACAAGAAACCTAGCCATATAATACATTTTAAATGTCTAACTAAACAAGAAACCTTACTTCATTCACTGGACCCCTAACGGACCAACAAAGGCTGACTACCGTTCTCACAATAAACACAAAACCGCTCAAAACAAGAGTAATAATAAAACATCAAAAAAATACCCCAACTTATAATCCTAACCTGACAGACAAATCCCCCCAACCTCCACCGCTTACCAAATGAGCCACAGTTCCGGCCGGAAACCGCGACTCTCATCAGGGAAAGGAGAAGTTGACCGTCAGAACTAAACATAGAACATCCCTCCCCAAAAAAATGACATTGTCTTTTCCATAACATTGAGTCCTAGTGTCCATCGCTCAGCCCCCCTTCCATGCCCACGCCATAGTCTCTTCACCGTATTGCCAAAAGTCACATTTTGCCAATACAGCAACCACCACGCCACACCGCCAGTCCCCGTAGAAACATGTCCCCATGCCGGGACGGGAGGCGCTGATCCCGACCTCACAACGTGTCCCCCCCATCTTCACACCTCCAGGCCTGTACAAACATGTCACGACATGCCAGGACGGGAGGTGCCCATCTTGCCCACTGCGTCAGCCCCCCCCTTTGTCCCTTCAGTCCCCAGAACCGATCCCCAGAACACTTCTTCTCAATGCTTCCTCAGGCTCAGAACCGACACTCCGTACCATTCCATACCGATGCCCCTTCCCATTCCGGTTTGACCAGGACCATGAGCAAAATAAACCAAAATAATAAAAAATAAACCATCCACTCAGACCATCCCCCGTCACTCTTAAAGGAAAGAACCAATACAAAATGTCTTCAAAAAAAACCTTACATGTTGTTTTCTCTTTCCTTTTTTTTTTTTTTTTTTTTTTTTGAAGTAAAAGGAATAAAACAAACAAAACTGAACCAAACAAAAAGAAAATGTCCCTTCCTCACCATACGCCTAGTTAAAGGAATAAAACAAACAAAACTGAACCAAACAAAAAGAAAATGTCCCTTCCTCACCATACCCCTAATCCTCTATCCCCTCGTCTCCCTTTAAGGCAGCATAGAGCTGAGGGCATGGCCCGATTGGTGGCTCAATCTCTTTCTGCCCCACCATCAGCATTCGGCTCGTTACGTGTGAAGTTACCAGCCTACCCAAGAGAGGCATACCACAACAGAAAAGGAGAACCAATATCAACCCTGCCACCCCAATGGATATCCCCGTCTGCATCATTATGCTTCCCCACTGTCCCAATCCTTCAAACACCCCACTCCCCCACCATTCTTCATTCCGGCCAGAATTCTCCCTCAACTCCTCCCTCAAATCCTTCAGCTTAGCCATGGCCTCGGAGAACTTTCCCCCTGGCCCCACATTTGTTGGAATGAATGTGCAGCAGTACTGTCCAAACATGGAACAGACTCCACCCTTCTCCGCCATTAACCAGTTCAGAGCCTGTCTATTCTGCCACGCCACCGTACTGGTCGCGTGCATCTGGTCCCCCATTGCATCCAACGCCTCCTCGGTGTAGTTGAGATACCGCTGCTGATTGTAAAACAAATAGTTGATCCACCCTGTGTTCTTATTGACCGATATCCATGGCAGAATAGACTCAAACCCTGCCGCAATCTCATTCTTAGCCATGAACTCGGCTGGAATGCCCCTTGGCTGTCCTATGCTGTCCAGATACACCCTTGGGTCTGCCTTGTAGCTACGCTTTGTTCGAGAGATAGGAGACTCAGAAGGTCCTTCCGTCACTGATAATGGTAGGACCACCATTGGCATGATCGCCTGAACCCGAGCACATCTACCTGACCAATCTAAAGGAAGTGTATTCCTCAACCTCCTACCACCGCAGAGCCAGTATTGGTCCGCCAGTGCTATATCCTGGACATGAAAAGGGCAAGCTACAGGCCGTGGGTTGGTATCCACTCCCTTCAACACGATCCCGTGTCCCCACTTTCCTTCTTTCGTGCAGTTAGTCGTGACGCTCCAAATAGTAGTGCACCGCCCCTCTGCCACCTCCCCTACGTCCCGGGTCCCCTCCTTCTGCAAGCACTCAAAATCCTTGGTCAGCCATAGTTTGACACCTCTGGGTATTGGCAACCCCGTCGCTGCCCCCTGCACACGTACATCCAATTTCCTACAACGTTCCCGCATAGTGACATCCTTGAAATCCATGAGGTTTCCTGCCGCCTTAAAACGACTAGAGCCGAGAAACCTGTAACGGGGGAATGGTCAAAATCAAAAACATGCCCTTGCGGTCCTCCGGGAAACACCCCTTTTGGTTGTAGTCTTATCTTCTCCCCCCCTTCCTCGATGGGGGGCAGAGGGGGCGCCTGATTCTGAGCCTGGTCATGAAAGACTGCCGGTACTTGAGCCTGAGCGGGACCCCGTGGGACTCTTACCCACTCAAACCCATCATCCTCAAGGACGGGTCGACCGTGACGGTTCTCAATGACGTCGTTGCCCCCGGCCGACCGTCCGCACACTGCTGCCAACATCTGCGGGAGCATCAGCAGGCACTGCACCTTCCAGTTGCCGTCTCGGGCCCTCCATGTCGGGTTCTGCATAACTGCGATCGATTGTATCCCCCAAGAGGTCGCCGCTGGCCTTTATGCAGTGATTGAAGTGGAACCAGGTCGCTAATCCTTTGACTTGGACTGCCGTCCCAGTTGATCGGATCACCTCATACGGGCCCTCTCTCCGGGGTGATGACCACTTTCTCTTGTGGACCTTTACGAAGACCAAGTCCCCAGGGATCAGCCTCGGTTTGGTGGCTTCCTTCTCTGCCTCCTTCACCCCCCTTTTCTCCTTTCTCTGCTCCTGTCGAAACACAGCTTCATGTATTTTAGTCACTTGCTGAAGATATTTTTTCAGATCTTGCTCAAAAATATCTAATGCCGGGCCCCTAGCCAGGTGTCTAAATGGCGGTGCTGGCATGCTGCGGCCTGTAAGCATTTCATGCGGTGTTAGCTGTGTTTGGCGGTTTACGCTGCTTCTAATAGCCATCAGAGCAAGCGGCAAAGCATCAATCCAGTTAAGCTTAGTTTGCATACAGATTTTCAACAGTTTGTTTTTAATGACCAGATTGGCCCTTTCCACCTTTCCCTGCGACCCGGGACTATAGACACAGGAAAGGCGCTGTCTTATACCTAATTTCTGCATCAGCCCTTTAACCACCTTGTCGATGAACTCGCGGCCACTCGCTTTGTAATATCGTGGGAATTCCAAATCTCGGAACGACCTTGCGACACAGGAACTTGATCACTGTGTCCGCGTTCTTGTGTTTAGATGGAATGGCCTCAATCCAGCGACTAAAGCAGTCCTCTACTACCAGGAGGTATCGTTTGCCCTGCACTGGCGTTATCATATCGGTGTAGTCCATAATCAGGTGTCTGAATGGTCCCTCAGGGAGGGGTGTGTAAGCCGCCACTGTCGGTACTCCTTTGCGCACATTGCCCTGTAAGCATGTTAAACACCTGGCTAGTGTAACGTCAATTTGTGCCTGAAGCTTTGGGGACCAAAATCCCATTTTCGTGATTCGTCTCAGGGTCTCTGCTCTTGCACAGTGATCAACACCATGAGCCTCAGGTATCACCAAGGACAGAAGATCGATGGAGGCGACTATCAAACCGTTATGACTCCTCCACAGACCATCTGCCCCCCTTACAGCCCCCCTCTCCGTCCACGACTGTTTCTCGGCCTGCGTGGCTGAGTCCTGAAGATCACTCAAATTATCCTCAGTTACCTCAGTCGTCAGTTCGGCCGCAAACATCAGAACAGCCGTGGACGGCACCGCAGCCGCCGCCTTTGCGGCCTCGTCCGCCGCATTGTTTCCCGTCGTCACAAAGGACAGGTCTTTTCTGTGTGCCTGGCACTTTACGATAGCAATGCTTTTGGAAAATTTTACAGCCTAAATAAGCGCCACAACCTGCTTGTGGTGAAGGATCGGTGAGCCGTCCGATTTCTTAAAGCCTCTTGCCTTCCAAATGGCCGCGAATAGGTGGCATACGCCATGCGCATAAGCAGAGTCTGTAAAGATGTTAACCGTGCGATCTTTAGCTATTATGCATGCTTCTGTTAGTGCTATTAGTTCTGCAAGCTGGGCCGAACATGGTTGCATGCATTGTCCGGCCTTTCTTGTTAGTGTTTCTCCGGTAGGTTTGCACTGTACGACGGCGTATCCTGACCTTAAATGTTCCCCCTCCCGATAGCAGGACCCATCCACAAAAAGTGAGAGTTCTGCTATCGCGAGCGGGTCGACTCCCAAATCAGGACGGAGTTTCACAAAAGCCTGTACCTCCACCTCGCACTCATGTGGTTGACCCTCGCTCGGGAGTGGTACCAGATCCGCCGGGTTACTGCCGTGGCATGTTTTTATCGTAACGTCCGAGTACTGCAGGAGCCTCATGTAAGCCTGTTGCCGTTGGCTGGTCAGAACAAATTTGCCTCTTTCAATCAAGTTTGCCAATTTGTGATGTGTCCAAATGCAAATGTCATATCCCATTGTCACGGCCGTTGCTTTCTCATACATCAAATGTGCTGCGGCCAGGGCCTGATAACAAGGTGGCAGACCCTGCTCTACCGGCGAAAGAGCTCTATATGCTATCGGTTGTTTTTTCCCACTCCCCCCCTGTGTTTGAGTCAGGACAGCTGTTGCATGCTGCGCTCTATGTGAGACGAATAGGTGGAAACACTTCTCATAATCCGGCAGCGCCAGGGCAGGGGCCTGTAACAACAGACGCTTAATGTTTATGAACGCGTCCTCCCCCTCCTCGGTCCATGTCAAGGGAGCGCGAAGCTTGTCTGTACCCGCCTCTTTTATCATCATCCTCAACGGCGCTGTCGCTATCGTATAGTCCTCCACCCACTCAGAGCTGTACCCAGTCATCCCTAAAAACGTCATCATTTGTCGGACCGTCAACGGCCTAGGTGCCTTGGATACAGCTTCGAGCTGCGTGGGTGAGATGTTTTTTATGCCCTTTTGAATGACGCGAGACAAGTACTCAACTTTTGGCTGGCAGTACTGCAGTTTTGAACGGGATGCCTTGTGGCCTCCCATGGCCAATCCACTCAAAACTTTGATGGAGTCCTCATGGCACTGCTGACGTGTATCCGAGCAGATTAGAATGTCATCTGCATACAGTAAGACTGTGCTGAGTAGTGTGTCGCACACTCCTTGCAGGTCTTCCTTGAGCGCCTTCAAGAAGTAATGTGGCGAGTGCGCGAACCCTTGTGGCAACCGGGTGTAAGAGTATTGTTTCCCCCTGTGGGTAAAAGCAAACAGATACTGAGACTCTTTTTCCAATGGAACACTGAAGAATGCCTGCGTGAGATCAATGACCGTATAGTACTGCGAGCTACTCGGGATGTTTGTCAGGAGTGTGTGTGGATTAGCGACTTCCGCCTCTGGTCCAGACACCACGTCGTTCACCGCCCTCAAATCGTGTACCAGTCTGTACCTAGCCCTGTCCGCCTTTAGCACTGGGTGGATAGGTGTATTACATCTGGATTCGAAAGGGACGAGCACTCCTGCCTTTAACAGTCCCTCAATCTGATGTGATATAGCTTCCTCCGACTCTGGCTTCATTGTATATTGTCTGATAAAGGGTGGTCTACAACCCTTCTTTAACCTGACCTTCACTGGCTGTGCTGACAATATTAGACCCACATCTGTGTCGTGTTTTGACCACAACTGTTCTGTGGTGCGCGCCAACATGTCCTGTTCCAGCAAAGCGTCCGCCTCTGGAATAACGCAAGGGTCTCCTGGTAATCTGATTACTTGCGGTTTTGCCAAAACCGAAAAGGAAATCATTATTTTTATGAAACTCCCATCTGCGCTGTTCCAAATTAGCGGAGATTCCGTGGAGACCCACCTTTGAGTCTCGGATTCCTGTATCATTGAACCTAGATGTTCGGATTCGTAACCAGGATTTATTCTCAGAGTGATGTGTGGGGCGGCGTCTCTTAGTCTATGTTGTTCCCGTAGATACTTACTTGTGTTAACCCTCAACGCCGCGCCCTGTCTCCCTACAATTACCGTAGATGAGTTAATCTGCACCTGCTCGGGCTGTCCCTGCAACCATGCCTTGTTCCTAATTAGGTCACTATCCGTCAAATACTGTAGTGTGCAATGTGCCTCCATGTTTGTTTGTCTAGACTGAGGCAGTTGGGCCTTCAGAAATGGCTCCCAGGGGTCACAGACCCTTTGCAGCTCTGCATCTATGTTGCCCAGCCAGAACACAGTGGCCTCTTTCTCCCCTGTCCCTTGTAACATCATTTGGTACACGTCTTGTTCAATTTGAATCCCCTCAGGCGTACATAGGATTTTACAGCCTAGTTTACACATTGCATCTCGTCCCAAGAGATTGCGCGGGGTGCTGTCCGAAATTAATACAGGTATTGTTATGGTCTTGTTGTTAAACGTCATAGAGATTGGATCTGACGTGGGTATTAGTTGTGTTTTTCCCGAGAATCCGACCGTCCGAACATACTGTCCAGACTGGGGTAAGTGAGCGGCGTATTTTTGCTTTATGCAGGAAAAACCTGCTCCAGTGTCTGCCATCATTTCTGTTAATTTGCCCTCCACTAGGACCTGCAGAATAGGTTCTTGCTCAGCTCCCTTGGAAACCACAATCATTTGATTTCCCCCCGTCGCATTCTCTGGGCACCCCTAGTAATTACCCCCCTGGTTTGGGGCCCTCTTGTCTCCCCCTGGTTGTAGGGCCCTTGTGACTCCCCCTGGCGCACGGGTCTTCCATACTCCGAGCCGGGATGGTATGGTTGCCCACATCTCATTTCCCTGTGTCCCTGCATGCCGCAGTTCCAACAGTGGAAACGGGAAAACTGTTGTTCGTTCCCCGGTCCCTGTGTAATCCGTGGGCCTGATTGCCCATTCCCTGCCTGCCGCCTGGGCGCCTGGTTCTGTGAACTATAGCCATAGCTTCTCACTACCTGAGGTGCAGGCGGGGGTCCCTGGTCCTGCATGGGTGGAGAGGTAGCAGATGACACCATTACTGCCTGCAGCCTCCTTTGGGGCTGCAGTTGTTGCTGAGTTAACTTCCTTGCGTCATTTCTATCCTGATCCCTGACTTTCTGCTCCTGAGCCCTTTGCTTCTCCACACTATGTGTCACATGTGCACAGAACAAAGGATAAGTCATGTCCATTAACCCCACCACGTCTTCCAGTCTATTCTTAACCACCTCTGGAAGCCCTCTCATCACACTTTCTCTAAACATCGCTCTCTGCAACGGGTCAATTTCTGAGTTGTGTCCTAGCTCACCTCTCCACTCCTTCAGTACTTTGTTCACATAGGCGCCAGGCCCTTCCGTCTCCATTATGGGGTTGCCTGCCAGTTTTGCCGGATTGATACGTGATGGATATTGATTCCTGAGTTTGTACCACAACGCCGCTCTATGCGCGTTGAATATGTCTCCATCACGGGCCTGCGTGTCGCATGCCACTCGCATCGATGTATCACCCATGATGTCCCGGCAGGCACCAACTCCTAGCAAACGCGTCAACAGGGCTTTGACGTCACCCACTGCTAGCAGAAAAGGTGACGTAATTTCCTCAAACTGCATGATCCACCTGGAGGCTCCTTCTGTAAGGTCCGGTAGTCTTGCCATTAAGCCATCAATGTCTAGAGCTGACCATGGCATGTGAAAGATATCGTTCCCCTTTATTAGCAGGGGAAACTGGCCTGTGCTTGTCACACTTCCCAGGAATGCAGGGGCGAAAGTCAGGGTTCCTGTAATGTTTCCTTTCTCCTGTCCTGGTTTCGTGTCATTCTCATCTTCCTGCTCACTCAACAGTTTACTGTGGCCACACGCTGATGTCTGCTGGGCCACATTTAGACGGGCCTCTTCCTCTTTCTTCCTCCCGACTCCCTCCCTCTGCCTGCCCAGGTTCTCTACATCCTCTTCCTCTGCATCATACAACTTCTGACGTGCTGTCTCGTTATATGCCGCCAGGACTTTCGGATAGAGATCCTGCGGGGTCAGTTTGGGGGGGGTATCTCGCCTAAGGGAGGTCTCTGATCTAGCGGGGGTCTCTGACCTAGCGGAGGTCTCTAATTCCGCCTCCTCATATTCTCCTCTTATTGTCACAGTGCCCACCGGCAATTGCGTGACATAAGGTGGGGATGTTGGTTTCCCTATATCCGTCTCTCTCTGATTTAGCGCTAAAGCCTCCTGCCTGTATGCTCTCCCCTTCTGGGTGTAGAGCTTCATTACCCCCAACTCTTCTGTCCTCTTTCTCAACCTCTTTTTGCTGTTGTCGCCTGCCTTGTGGTTACGAATCATTACATTCATCTCCTCGCATAGGCAGAGATCAAAAGTACCTCCGGAAGGCCATTTTGTGTCCCTGGCCTTCGTGCGCCTCTGCCAACGGACACCTACCTTGAGAATTAGGTTTTTTAGAAGCGGGTTCTGGTCTATCAGTATGTCTTCTGCTGTATGCATCTTGATTGAATTTAGGACAGGTGAGGCACTAGTGAAAACAAACCGTTATGCCAAGTGTGTAGTTGTTCGTGTTTACTAACTTTGTATACGTTTTGTGTGTTTCTTGCGTTGTTTAGTGTGTGTGTGTGTTTATTGTGTGTGTGTGTAATGAGTGTGTGTGTGAGTGAAAGAGAAAATGAGTGTGTGTGTGTGAGTGAGTGAAAGAGTATGTGTG
Source organism: Notolepis coatsorum (assembly GCF_963971535.1). NCBI lineage: Eukaryota > Metazoa > Chordata > Actinopteri > Aulopiformes > Paralepididae > Notolepis > Notolepis coatsorum. The sequence goes on along the minus strand of NW_028172975.1, from coordinate 66,695 downwards.
TGTGAGTGAAAAAGAGAATGAGTGTGTGTGTGTGTGTGAGAGAGATGTGTGTGTGTGTGAGTGTGAAAGAGTATGTGTGTGTGTGTGAATGTGAAAGAGTATGTGTGTGTGTGTGAAAGAGAGAATGAGTGTGTGTGTGTGTGAGTGAAAAAGAGAATGAGTGTGTGTGTGTGTGGGAGAGATGTGTGTGTGTGTGAGTGTGAAAGAGTATGTGTGTGTGTGTGAATGTGAAAGAGTATGTGTGTGTGTGTGAAAGACAGAAAAAGTATGTGTGTGAGAGAAAGTGTGTGTGTGTAAGTGTGTGTCACGGCCAAGTGAATATTCGGATTATTATTCAGAATATTTTTTGAAAATACATTCCCGTCACACAATACAGAGGTAATACGCTCAACTTAATATACACGACTGATTTAGAGTCTTAAGTTTAACTGCAGCTGGTTATTGTGTGTGTGTAAGTGTGTGTGTTCACCACCAGGGGTCAGCAAACCCAAGAGAGAGAGAAGAGAGAGAGAGAGAGAGAGAGAGAGAGAGAGAGAGAGAGAGAGAGAGAGAGAGAGAGAGAGAGTTATCTCTCTTGGCACAACGCCCAGACTTAAAGCAGGGGCTTGCTTTTTTCCAGCCCTGTTCTTTTTAAGAACAGATTACCTTTGTCGTCTTCAAGTTCGACTTTGTCATTGCGGTCAATCAGGTTTTTGTCTTTTCAGACAAACAGAGGGGAAGAGGGATAGTAAGTTGTTTATTTCACATGTATTTAACGTTTTACAGACAGTCCATGCTGACTAGTGTCACGTTTTAGACTCGAACGTGAAAAATGTGAAAGATACTTAAATATAGCTAGATTGTTACAACCGGCCGGTCGAGTATATAAAGGAAAGGAGAAAACAGTCCAGTCCTTTCTGGGTCCTTCAAAGTATTTATACAAGGTAAATATAGCTACTCTCTCAAACAAACAAACGCTGCCCTCCTTTTTCAATGCCTAACAACAAAACAAACTGTTTCTTAGAGTCTCGTCGGCCAAACAGGTCATAATGATGTCTGCAGGTCACATGACAATAGATGATCTACTAACATGCAAGTACTGAACAGGTCAAAAATAGACTGAATGCCAAATGACGGTAGGTCTGAAAAACGTAGGTAGATTCTCCCGACTCACAGTCCCGCGTTCCCGCCTCTTGCGAGGAAAACAACCCTTATATTACAGACCAACAAAAATGGAATTAACCCCTTAGAACACTGCCTTCCTTCACCGGCCCGTTTGTTTTTCATTCCCTGTAGATAAAACCCATCTTGGTTTTTCTAGTCAAGGGTGTGCGTGTGTGTGTGTGTAGGTTTGTGTGTGTGTGTTTTGAGGGTCCTATATGTAAGTGTGTGTGTGGCGTGTACTGGTATATGCTTGTGTGAGAGGGACGGAACCATGCAATATAGATATAAGAAGGGAAGTGGGGAGTGGGCCACAATGCCACAATGCAAGTGAAGGTTTTACAGACAATCCGTGCTGATTGATCTGCCATAAGCAATATAGATATAAGAAGGGAAGTGGGGAGTGGGCCACAATGCCACAATGCAAGTGAAGGTTTTACAGACAATCCGTGCTGATTGATCTGCCATAAGCAATATAGATATAAGAAGGGAAGTGGGGAGTGGGCCACAATGCCACAATGCAAGTGAAGGTTTTACAGATAATCCGTGCTGATTGATCTGCCATAAGCAATATAGATATAAGAAGGGAAGTGGGGAGTGGGCGACAATGCAACAATATAGATATAAGAAGGGAAGTGGGGAATGGGCGAGAGTGTTTGTAAAGAGTCAGAGAAAGTTTGACCAAAAGGTCGAAAACATGCAATTAAGATTGATTAGCTTTCTTTCAAAATGCGCATTTATAGCCTGTTAAAAGAGGATTCGCCTTGTGTCAACACCTCACCACTCGTGTTCATTTTTTAGTCGTCCGTCCAGACCTGTCACACAGCCAGCTCAACTTTTTCCTCCCGCAGAATTTCAAACGGACATTCTAATAAAAAGCAAAAATGCTCACCTTGTTATCTTGTCGACACCGCCAGAATTTTTACGGGAGAGGTCAGGAGCTGGCCGTGTGAGGGGCCCGGCAGGGCTATCTACAGGTCAAGGGTCACCAAATGTTGTGGCTGAGTAGTCGTTAACACAGCAGGAGACGTTATTTCCAATTTCAACAAGCAATTTATTTTAGGAAAGAAGTTTCAACAGAAGAGCTATGGATTTAGCAGACGGTCACCATAGCTGAAGAAAAACACTCTAACCTCCCAACCCCTGTGCCCCCCAGATAATACCTTCCCAGCCCTGCCCCAACATGACAGATATGATGACGTGACATATTATATCAGATATGACATGACGTACATTAAGATGACACATAGATTTAACATCGAAGAGAGATAAAGCTGGAGTCTGGAGTCAAGATTAGTGAAAGAGAAAATGAGTGTGTGTGTGTGAGTGAGTGAGATGTGTGTGTGTGTGAGTGTGAAAGAGTATGTGTGTGTGTGTGTGTGAAAGAGTGTGTGTGTGTGTGTGAATGTGAAAGAGTATGTGTGTGTGTGTGAAAGAGAGAACAAGATGTGATGTACAAGATTAAAGCAGAAAAGAACAAGATGTGATGTACTCGAAATGTCTATCTGTCCCTATCTGTCCCATACTTAAAGTTGTTTTAAGAACATCAGCCAGACTGTCTTTGAGCACTGCTAGTTGACCTATATTAAACTAGTCCACCCCATATACACATTTTCCACAACACAGCACTGTAAAAAGGCAGAGTGCTTAGAGTCTGAAACGTCTCACCTGCCTGCTTGGCCTGTGCTCTTGTGACGGCAACATTACAAACTTGGCTTGGGTGTAGTAGGTCGAGGAGCACTGGCAAGTCATGGCCTAACACAACAGGAAAAGGTAGGTTATCAGCAACACCCACATTCAAAAGATATGTCTGCCCTTGTATCTTCATATAGAGATCCGCTGTGGGGTAAGGCTTCTCATCCCCATGTACACAACAGATAGGGACAGTCTCTTCTGTGCGCACCATACTGGGCGGTACAAACTGCCTGTGTACTAGGGTCTGGGTGCTACCAGTGTCAATAAGGCCCCTGAGCTCCTGGCCATCGATACCAACAAGGACCTCTCTCATTTGCTCAACTTTATATTCAGGCTCCAAACTACGCCTCGGCACAAAACATGTCTGGGTGAGCTTGACTGAACTCCTCTGGCATCTTGGTTTGGTATGGCCTTCCTGCCCACATAGATAACAAATTATCCTTTTTCCATATGTCGAAAGGGCCGTATTCATTGGCTGGTTCTCTTGTACAGGAGGCTTACCCACAGCTGCGATTGACTTGGTGTTGTGCTGGAAAGACCAAGGTATCCTGTTGTCCTTGCCTGTCTTCCAGGAATCTTGGCTCCATGGCTGGCCTTTCCCTCGGGCCGCCACAAACACATCAGCCAGTGCTGCAGCCTCGACCGCAGTTCTGGGGTCATGCTCCTTGACCCACACCTGAAGCTCAGGAGACAACATGTTCAGATATTGTTCAAGGATTATAAATTCACTAATCTCTTCGATACTCTTACCCTTAGGCTGGACACACTTCCAATAAAGCTCCTTCAATCCCACATACAGCTCCTTGGGGGTCTCCTCCGGCTCAACTTCCAGTGAGCGGAATTTTTGCCTGTAGGTCTCAGGGTTTATATCATACTTCCTGAGGATAGCTGTCTTAACCAGTTCATACTCAAGAGACTCATCCACATCCATATGCACATAAGCACTTCTGGCCTTTCCAGTCAGTAGGGGAATAAGGCGGAAAGCCCAATCAGCCCTAAGCCACCGACATGCTACTGCAATACGTCCAAATGTTATAAGAAAATGCTCAACATCGTCAGACTCTGTCAATTTCTCCAACCTAGGTTCCTGTGTGAACCGAGACTGACCTGACCGGATGTCTTCTGAATGAGATGTCTGAGCAACATGGAAGGAGTCCAGTTCTGGGCCTCCACTCCCCAGGGTCACGGTTGGTTCGGGGCTTGGGGACGGTTGGGCCTGCACCTCCATTTGAAGAAGACCAAACTGGTGTTGCAGTGCGTTGAACCTCTGATCCTGCCGTGCCGCGTCCTGGTCCAGTCGAGCCTCTCGGGCTTGCTGCTGCTCCATGTGGGCTCGAATGATACCAGCCAGGTCTGCGATTGTTGGCTCCTTGCCCTCAGTACCTGGGGCCTCTCCAGTAGCTCCATCCGACTCAGCTCCAGTGGGCTGACTTGCCTTTCCTCCACGTTTCATGAAAAAAAATTAAAAAAAAATCATCTACCTATGCCCTTTACTGGTTGATCCCACCGCTGTCACCATATGTGAGGGACCAAACAGCTTAGACATGAGGAGTCATAGGTAGAGTGCTCAAAGGAAGGTTTATTTTCCCCCAAAATGTAAATACAGGGGACAAAAACCACAAAAGTGCACCAATAACAAATAAGCAAAAATGCTGTTCTTGGGCCCAGCAGAACTCGGGTCAACTTAAACAGAACAAACTAAAAATACCTAACACAACTGAACCAAACAAAACTGACCTCCAGACTAAGACAAGAGGGAGGTATTTATACTGGTTGACTAAACCAATACAGACACATGGGGAAAGACAAATAATCAATAATAAATTACATTAACCTTAATCATCTATAATTTATAATGAAGTTAGTTTGAAGAACACTATGTATTTATGTAGGAGACAATAACTGAGTCAAGCTAAAACATACATAAATCATAGTAGAACATCATTGTCTAATTAAATCCCCCCCCTCCTCTTCTCATGGAGTTGGTATCTCCCGACAAGCCTCTCCTGGTATTTAAATCCAGCCTCTTCCAATTACTGGTCATTTGCCAGTTGCCACCAGGAAGAGCAGAGCACCGCCCGGGACACCAAACATGTAAGACAAAGAAACAGCATGAGCAAACAATTATGATAAACAATGTAAACTAAGTGTAAGAGCCAATTTACATGGTTGTAGTGCCATGTGTTTATATGTTATGCATTTGTTTTGTTTTTTATGTATTTATGAATTCTGCCTCTATACATTGTGCCTGCCAGCCTGCCCAAAATGAGTTTGTGGCATCAGTACCCGTTGCTCACCAGTAGGTGACATACTCAGCTACTTAATGAGTAACGGGACTGATGACAGGCAGGTGTGTTTGGTTACCGGTAGAGCCAAACAGTTTTTGACCGTCAAGTCGTCAAGTTGTCACGTCGACACGGCACGTTGTTTGTTATCGTTTTGTTTGTAGGGTATAGTGTTTGTTTGTTGTTTTGAAAGGTATCGTTTGGCAATTGCTTTGTATCACATTTGTGTGGTAAATAAACCCATTGGGGTGTTAGTGGAACGAACCTTGTGGACATTCATTCCTTTCACCAAGACGGTTACAACAGCGGCCACAGACGCGTCAATTATAGGTTTTTTAGCCGGTAACAGCCTCCTCAAGGGCTTATAGTTTTTATTGTTTTGTTAAGTCAAGTTGGCCCTTATACAAGTCAAAAACTTGTGCTCACCAAGAGCAAAGCAAGTCAAAAAACTTGCTCATCAGTAAAGTGGATCAAAGGGAACCACAGCAAGACGAGCAAAGTAGGTTTAAGCTTTGCGCAACAAGAAACGTTGAGGACAGCGGGGAAGCCATTCAGCCTCGCTTTGATGCGCGCGCGGAGCTGATGCGTTGAGGACTGCGTGGGATTTGCGCATTTCCAGCTGTTGGATGTCAACATAGCCATGAGCTGAGAAGCGCTGAACGTCAACCTACTCATCAGAGCTCCAACTACAACCAACGGTACCCAACGTCAGCTGCCAACATTTTCCGTGGTAGGCTACAAGCCGAGGTAAGGTAGCGCTACCCCTTTTTTGGCCATGGTAAATGTGTGCACACAACTCTTACGTTTTGCGAGCATAAATTCCAATGCATTGGTAGCTGAAAATAGACTGCGCGTACCAGTCTACCGTTAACTTTGATTCGTTTGTGCGCGCCACCGTTGGCGTTGAATCCGTTATGTGCGCCACGCACAACTATCGTTGACTGTTTGAATCCCTTCGTGCGCGCCGGGCATAACGTTATTGCTTCAATCATTTCACTGCTGATTGTCAACATGAGCGTTGCGGATGACAATCAAGACATTAATAATGAGCAACTCGTCGGTGCAGAGGCGGCTGTGAAAACTGTCACAATGGAAAAAAGGGAAATTAAACTGACCTTAAAGGCTGTAATGGAAACATTGGGAAAATTGGAAAATAAAAGGTCAGATAATTTAAATAAAGCGAAAAAATTGTTGCAAATGATGGGGGTATTTATGCACAATGCTGACGCGACAGGGGTACAAGATGTATTATGTGAATATGTAAGGCTGTGTGAGACAGCCAAATCTGTACAAAATGAATTTATGAATACATCAACTATGTCCCAGGACGAAAATGCATTACAAACTGCCTGGTTTGGGTCAAGAATAAACACGTTGGAAAGCTTCCACGTGCTTGTTGAGAGTTGGCTGGCACAAAATATGGCAATTACAAATAGCCAGGGTGAAGTGCACTCAGAACCTGTGCACACAGAGGATGTGCACACTGTCTGTGTAGACACAGAGGCTGTGCACACAGAGGATGTGCACACAAGGGAGGTGCACACTGTCAGTGCACCCACAGAGGACGTGCGCCCAGACAACATACAAACAGTGGTTGATGATGTGAAACCAAATGACAGTATTTCAAATATCTCCTTTGTTCGCTCACAAGGCAGCAGAAAGAGTGGTAGCAGTGCCAGCTCTGAACGCCTCATAGCAGAGGCTAAAAGAGCATCACTGCTGGTGAAAGCAGCGTACTTAAAGGAGAGACAAGCTCTGGAGGATCAAGAGGAAGAGTTAAGGAGGAATAATGAGGAGCAAGAGCAACAGCTAAGGAGGAGCAAGGAAGTGTTAAGGAGGAAAAAGGAGCAGCTTGAAATGGAGGCTGAGTTGGCTGTATCCACTGCCCATTTGGCTGTTATGCATACTACGTCAGATGCAGGGAGACGGTCACGAACCTCTAGCCAAAGGCATGTGGGAAATCACACTGGACCTCCTCATTCAAGCCATACTGTGCTAAATCCAGCAGCACAGCAATTCAGCATTCCTATGCCAGAGCCTGTTGTCAAGCCAAAGGTTAAACCTCACCTCTTCCACATGCCCTCACAAGGTGGAGCTGCTGCACAACCAACCCTCTTCCACTTGCCATCACAAGGTGGAGCTGCTGCACAACCACCCCTCTTCCACTTGCCATCACAAGGTGGAGCTGCTGCACAACCACCCCTCTTCCACATGCCATCACAAGGTGGAGCTGCTGCACAACCACCCCTCTTCCACATGCCATCACAAGGTGGAGCTGCTGCACAACCACCCCTCTTTCACATTCCACCACAAAGTAGAGCTGCTGTCCAACCACAATTGTATCAACCTTTTCAAATGCCACCACAAGGTGGAGCTGCTGCGCAACCACAACTGTATCAACCGTGTCAAATACCACTTCAAGGAGACTTGAGTACAGTCCTGCAACGGCAGAATGAAATAACAAGTGCTCTTGTACAACAACAGTTCACAATGTCTCTACCATCAAAAGTCATACCTCCATTTGACGGTGACCCGCTTCACTATGGGAGCTTTATAAGATCCTTTGAACATAATATTGAGAACAAGGCCAGCAAAGCTGATTGTTTATATTTTTTGGAACAATTTACAACGGGACAACCACGTGAGCTGGTAAGGAGTTGTCAGCACATGATGCCTGACCATGGTTACGACATAGCCAAGGGTCTCCTGAAGAAGCATTTCGGGAACAAATTCAAAATTGCTTCGTCATACATTGAAAAGGCCTTGGCATGGCCGTCAGTTAAGTCTGAGGATGTAAAGGCGCTGCAGGCCTATTCTTTGTTCCTGCGCAACTGTTGCAACGTCATGGCAGATATGCAACACATGCAGGAGCTCGACATGCCAACCAACATGCGCAGGATTATGACCAAGCTGCCCTACAGGTATAGGGAAAGATGGAGGACAACAGCTCATGAATTACTGGAGCGACAAAATCGCAGAGCTGTTTTTAACGACCTTGTTACATTCGTGGAACGTCAGGTTACAATCCTTTCTGACCCACTTTTCGGCGACATCCAGGATCAACCAGCCATAAAGGATGGATTGGGTAACAGGAACAAGTCCCAGCCTCAGGCCAGGTTTGGCAGAGCTAAAGGCAACAGCTTTGCTACAACGGTAACACGTCTGGACTCCAAAGAGCCATTGAGATCTGTCCATAGGGGGCGTGATTTCAAAATGGAGAAGTCCAGATCATGTGTGTGTTGTTTTGGGGACCACTCTTTGACAGAGTGCCCGCGACTGAAAGGAAAGAACCACAAAGACAAAATTATCTTTGTGAAACAAAAGGGGATTTGTTTTGGATGTTTGTGTTCCGGTCACATGAGTGGTGATTGCGACAAGCGCCTAACCTGCAAGATTTGCGGAAAAAACCATCCAACCATACTCCATATCGACAGGCCATACCCCAGCACAGATGGTCAGCCTAAGACATCCGTTAGCGTCACAACAGCCACTCAGACATGTGGTCTTACTGGGGCCGGCGGAGGTGGTTGTAAGTTGTCCATCTTGCCAGTCCAGGTCAAGTCCACAAAGGGAGACAAGATATTGCAAACATACACCTTTCTCGACCCTGGCAGTTCTGCAACATTTTGTTCTGAGCATTTAATGAATGCATTGAATATGACTGGACGACAGACCAACTTCCTTCTGCGCACCATGGGACAGGAGAAAGTGGTCGCAAGTACCTCCTTGAAAGGTTTGGAGATCTCTGGTCTCAATGGAGACACCTTCTATAGCCTCCCAGAAGTCCTTTCTCAAAGAAAAATGCCTGTGACCAGTGAACATATTGTCTCACAGGAAGATTTGGTGAAGTTGCCTTACCTGTCTGATGTCCAAATTCCCAGCATAAAGGCGGATGTTGACCTATTGATTGGCACCAATGCACCCAGGTTATTGGAACCTTGGGAAGTGGTTAACAGCCGTGGAAATGGTCCATATGCTGTAAGAACTGTTCTGGGCTGGGCGGTCAATGGGCCCCTTCAAGCAAGCGATGGTCCTGAAAATGGGATTGCAGTGGCCAATGTCAATAGGATTTCTGTGAGCAGATTGGAGGAGATGCTAAGCAACCAATACAACCATGATTTTAATGAAAAGAATTCGGAAGAAAAGGGAATGTCAAGAGAAGATGTTAGATTTCTGAAGATCATGGAGGAATCGGCACAGCTCATGGATGGACACTATAGTATGAAGATGCCCTTCAGGAGTGACCAGATTACTCTGCCCAACAACCTCTGTGTGGTCAGGCAACGGCTACTTGGATTACAGAGGAGGTTCGAGAAAGATGAAATCTTTCACAAGGAGTACACCAGCTTTTTCACTGACGTGATCAGGAATGGTTATGCTGAGGAAGTGCCTCAACATCAGCTATATCGTGAAGTCGGACAAGTTTGGTATGTTCCCCACCATGGTGTACATCACCCAAGAAAGGGCAACTTAAGGGTTGTGTTCGACTGCGGCGCTGAATACCAGGGAACTTCACTGAACAACAAACTGTTACAAGGCCCTAATCTCACCAGTTCGCTACTGGGTGTTCTGGTAAGATTCAGACAGGAGCCAGTAGCGTTCATGGGAGACATAAAGTCAATGTTTTACCAGGTCAACGTTCCTGAAGAACACCGGGACTTTCTTCGCTTCCTCTGGTGGCCTAACGGCAACACAAATCTGGAGGTTGTGGAGCATCGAATGACAGTACACTTGTTTGGGGCAGTTTCATCCCCAAGTTGTGCGAGCTACGCACTGAAGAAGACTGCTGAAGACAATCACTATCACTTTTCTGCTGATGTTGTCAAAACAGTCAAACATAACTTCTACGTGGATGATTGCTTAAAGAGCCTACCCACAGAGGAAGAAGCAGTTATCATGATTCAAGCTCTTTCAGAGATTTGTCAGAGAGGCGGATTCACCTTGACCAAGTGGACCAGCAACAGCCGGTCAGTACTGCAGTCAATTGCAGAAGAGCACCGGGCAAGAGACTCAAAAGAGTTGAATCTGGACAGAGATGAGCTTCCGATGGAGAGAGCCCTGGGGCTACTGTGGTGCGTGGAAACTGACACGTTTAAATTTAAAATGGTCAGGAAGGAGCAACCGCATACCCGGCGAGGTCTACTGTCCATCGTAAGTTCAGTGTACGATCCCCTGGGTTTCATTAGCCCAGTTACACTGCCTGCCAAGTCCATGCTGCAGGAACTGTGTAGAAGAGGGTGCAGCTGGGATGAGAACATTCCAAAAGATATTGAACACCAATGGATAAGATGGTTGGAGGAACTGGAAAAGATGACGTCATTCAAAGTCAACCGATGTGTTAAACCCAAAGACTTTGGACGCCCCACTCGGGCAGAATTGCATCACTTTTCCGATGCTAGCGAACATGGATTCGGGACTGTTGCCTATCTTAGGCTGCAGAACAACAAAAACAGTATCCATGTTTCCTTCATGTTGGGAAAAGCAAGAGTCACGCCCCTGAAACATGTAACCATTCCACGTCTTGAACTGACAGCTGCGGTCCTGGCAGTCCGAGTGGACCAGATGTTGAAGACTGAGCTTGAACTGCCACTGGATCCATCAACATTTTGGACAGACAGCACGTCAGTGATCAAGTACATACAAAACGAGGACAAGCGCTTTCATACCTTCGTGGCAAACAGGGTGTCAACCATTAGAGATATGACTGACGTGTCTCAATGGAAGTACATCAACACCAGAGACAACCCCGCTGCTGGGTATGAAAGTTGAAGAACTGCTGACGGATGACCGATGGATTGAGGGCCCAAAATTCCTCTCTCAGCCCATGGAGAAATGGCCTTCTTATACAGCAGACTGCATTATGGCCAGCGACGATCCAGAAGTCAAGAAGCCTGTTGCTGTGAATGTGATCATCACAGACTCACCTAGTGCTACAGAACATCTTGTCACTTACTTCTCTGAATGGAAGAAGCTCAAGACAGCTGCAGCATGGTTTCTAAAGGTGAAGAGGACTCTTCTAGAACTGGCACAAAGGAGAAAGGAGTTGCAGGCTGTTAAAGTCCTTGAGAAGGAGACACGTGGTGCTTCCAGGCAGATCGAGACAGAGATGGAAAAGGCCAAAGGAGCCCTGAAAGGGCAGACCTTGTCATTGGATGACCTATTGAAGGCTGAAGTTTCCATCATCCGATACTGTCAGCAACAAAGGTTCCAGAAGGAAATGGCCGCACTGGCAGCTGGAAAACCAGTTGCACGAGACAGTGTGACCTACAAGCTGGACCCTCGAATGGATGATGGCCTTTTGAGAGTTGGTGGACGACTGAGTAGAGCAGCGATGCCTGAAGAAAGAAAACATCCACTCATTCTGTCTAAAGATCAGTACATTTCCACACTCATACTGAGGCACATCCACCAACAACTAGGACACAGTGGAAGAAACCATACATTGTCAAAGCTTCGTAAGAAGTTTTGGATCACAAACGCCAATTCGGCTGTGAGGAAGATCATTGGAAAGTGCGGGTTTTGCAGGCTCCATTGTGCAAGGGTAGGAGAACAGAAAATGGCAGATTTGCCCAAGGAAAGGCTTCTGCCTTCTGCCTGTTACCCATAGATCCTAACATGGATTATATACATATGACATTAGGAGGGGGTGGGTTGGTGGGAGAAAAAATATATACCTCACGATCTTCTCCACTGCAGCCTGGAACACAGGGGACTCCTGGAGGCAGCCCTCAGCCAATGGCACCAGGGCTGGCGGCAAAGTGGTGACAGGGACACTGACCGTTTGACTGCCTGCACAAACATAAACAAATTAAATACAAATATTTTAAAAATCAATTGTTATTGAGGGAAAGTAAAACTGGTGAAAAATAGACAACAAGTGATGTCAAGAGTCACTTTATTGTCCCATCAGCTGGGAAATTTGTCTTGGGCTTACACCCACTACAGCCACAGACACATACATACAGACATGACACAACACAACTGACTCCAGACAATACACAATATAAAATATTCAGTAAAGTACCTGCACAGCACAGTTTTTATAGATGCATGAATAGAATGGGTACAATACAGTACGGCTCAATACACACAATTGTTAAGGGGATGCAGACCAGAGAAAGACGTTTGTCTTGTTTACATCAGGGTCCCCCATTTTAAATTCATAGTGACATTTATGACATACACAACATACATGACATAGGGACATACAGGTATATAGTACTGTTACATTTGTGACATATACAATATGCAAATATACAGTACTGTTACCCATATATCCTAACAGGGATTATATACATATGATGGTGAGGAGACTGTACATTAGGAGGGGGTTGGTGGGCCGGAGAAAAAATATATACCTCACGATCTTCTCCACTGCAGCCTGGAACACAGGGGGCTCCTGGAGGCAGCCCTCAACCAATGGTGTGGCTGGAGCTGGTGGATTCACCAGAGCTGGCGGCAAAGTGGTGACAGGGACACTGACCGTTTGACTGCCTGCAGTCAAACGCTGCCACAGCTGCTGGCTCTCCTGCAGCTTCTCAGGGCTGGTGTTGAGTGAAGTACTGGCATTTGTTTGCCTTGCCAAGTACTTCACGTAGCGTGAGATGTGCTGCTTTGTGGTGGGATGCAGGAGGCTGTTGGGGTCCCCACGGCAGCTGTGCATCAGGGCTCCATAATCAGCGTCAACCCGCACCAGGAGGTCCTTTGCTCCTCTGTGTTTAGCCAGCAGTTCGTCGATGGCTGCTCTCATCGGGACCGGCCATTTGTTGTGGTCCAATACAAAGACCCGCCCTCCTGTCTTGATTGGACCAGTGCGAGCAGCCCTGGGAAAAGCAGCCATTGGCAGTGGTGTTTCTTTTTGGAGATCTTAAAAACATAAAAAAAATTAATAAAAAGATTTTTTAAATCAATTGTTATTGAGAGAAAGTAAAGTATGTTTGACTTCAGTATAATTAGAATTACCTGTGTCCATAAAAGAGCCAACATCACTTTGCAGGCCAGTTTGTGGTGCTGCCGGGGCCAAGACAGGGAAGAGCTCACTGATGTCACAGCTCTCCTGGAAAACATGCCAAATTGCTATTAGTGATTAGCTGGTAAACAGCTGGACAACACTGTTAGACAACAGGAATGTGTAAAAATCAAGTTGAATGAAGATTACCTGTGAGGTGTCTCCCTTTCCATCATCTGATGTGTGGTGGGCATGGGGGAAGTGAAACACCACAGGAGGGATAGACCGTGGCTGGACGGAGGGCTGCTCTGCTTTTACAGCAACAGGGGGAGGAGGCAGAGGAGGGTCCCAGTCCAGTGGAACTGGACCACAGCCTGGTTCAAGGTACTGCAGTCCAAACCTCTCCCCCGTGTCCCTGCCAGAGAGGTGGAGCGCTGGGTATTTGATGGCCCCCATGACCCTCTCAGATGCCCTGTTTAAGTCTGCTATTAGAACAGGGTCAAACACCTTTGGCAGCACCACGTCAGGCTGCTTCAAGTCCAGAAGCCGCTGGAAGTTCCACCTCACCCCTCCTGGCATGGCCTGGGCCTGGAACAGATTGGTGGAGACCTGGTTGCCTGTCACCCAGCGGGCCTGGTGAAAGTGGAAGCCCTCCTGCTGAGAGGTGCCCCTGACAGGGATCCAGATGGGCACAGTGGCTCCCTCCCCTCGTACATGGTTGAGCTGCAGGGTGCCACTGTAACGTTAAAGGGTCCCGTCCTCCCCCTCTGGATCACTGAGGCAGCCTCTCAGGATGTGGACACGCTGGATCCTCCACTCCTTCAGCATTGAGGGCTTGAACAGCAAGACGTCGTTGGGGTCTTTGGACAGGTGGAAGCTTTCTAGGACATATTCCACTCTCTGTACCAGCTCTTTTGGGTGAGGCACCTTGGTCCTGCAGTGTTCCCTGGTGTGCTGCTTGGTAGGATTAGCAGGCACAATCCCACAGAAGGTGTAGGCTTCCTTAAGCTTCTGGAGGTCATCCTGATCCACCACAGTGAATGCTGCAGACAGGAACTTACAGAAGCTGCTGTGGAGTGGATGGTGCTCAGACACACACTCCCTTGTGAACCTGCGCATGCAGTGGAACAAATCCAGCTTCACAGTGATGTCCCTGTTGAACTTGCTGCGTGATGCACACACGTTGGCCAACTCCCCAACGGTGGCCTCAGCCATGATGGCATCAGTGGTCTTCCAGGCGTCCCATCGAAGGTGCTCGTGAGGCTCAGAGTTCACGACTCGGAAAGGAGCACAGCAGTCTCTAATTATACAAAAAAGCAAAGAGAAATTGTATTGAAAAATATGATGTGAAATAGGCTGATACACATTTTCATTACAGATGTGAATACTCAATAAACACTATAAAATTATGTAAATAATGATGTGTGAAATGTGACACTTTTTCTATTTATTCTATGTATGAAATGATTTAATCTAAACCGAATAAAGATGTAATCTGACCACATTCATTCGTTCAGGTTTTGATATTGAAACTTAAAGAGTTAGCTGAAATACAGACTTTATTAGTTTTGTTTAGAGCAAAATGCAGAGTATTACCAGCAAATATACAGAGGTTGTTCGTTCCCTGTCCAGATGACAGCAGAAGGAAATTAAATTTTAAACCAATTTGCACGAACAACCTTAAAACAAAGGTGCACCTCAGTTATATAGGTATCAAACTATGGAACTCTTTGCAGAACGATGAAAAGGGTTCTAGTAATATATTTCACTTCAAAAGGTTGTGCAAAGAAAAGATACATAGACAGTATAGCTCAGTTTAGTATAATATTGCAGTTTAGCGTGTCATGATGACGTAGCATAGAGTTGCAGTGTAGGCCAGTATGAGTATAGTAATATACTATATAGCAGCGTAACATAGAATAATAATATATAAAAATATTGTATAATACTGTACCAATATGGTGTAGAATAAATAGTATGATTTAGTTATATTATAATAAAATAGAAATTAGATATATAGAAGTATAATACATTATATAAGTGTGTGTGTGTGTGTGTGTGTGTGTAAATGAATTAACCTAAATATGGAGTTTGACTGATAGATACACAAAATGAGTTTATTTATGTTGATTTAATTTGGTTGTGTTGATGTTTCCATTTTTGCAAAATGGGTATATTCTGTTTGGTTTTACACAATAAGTCTATCGGTGTGTTGTGTGTGATGATGATGATTCATACCTGTCCACCCAATGGTACTTGGCCTTCTCTACCCCAGCAGAGTTGTAGCGCTGGGCCAGCCCATCATACATTGGCTCCAAGGACTTGTCACACTCCGACTGAAGCATCACCCAGGACAGGATCATCCAGTTCTCATTCATAATGGCATACGATGACATAGTGCCAGATGATAATGTGACCTTCCTGGCCAGTCTACGAGTGTGGTCTGATTTTAATACCTGTCCGAATGTTCCTTGTAGGAGTAAATTCAGGACTGGCTCCTGCCGTTTATACTCCTGGAGGAGGCACTCAGTCAGGTAGTGTGGGGAGACAGAGACCCCATACCAGCCATCAGTATCCTCATACTTGCCAAATGGTGCAGGGGAGTCCTCATGGCGTAGAAAACCAGTGATGGTTCTCTGTCCATACAGCCCTGCCTCTGCATCCCTGACGTTCTGCACAGCAAGCAGGTAGGCCAGGTCGGCACGCTCATATTTGAGGTGGAGAACCTCATTAACCTGGTTGGCCATGTCATTTGGAGACTTGCCTGTTCTCCTTAGCTCATCCATCACTGTCTTGCATATGGCCTTCTTGTAGGTGAGGAAGGCTGGGAGAATGTTGGTCCACCTTTTAGGGAGCATTTCCACCCACTGAGGCCTGTCAGCAAACCAGTATTTCTTACACGTCTTGCAGTTGAGACGTGAGGAAAATACGTAATACTGGCCACTGGTACCAACAATCACCCGAGGCCTTCCTACACCTGCAGAGAGAACCTGAGGAGAAGGACAGCCATGGAGACAAGGCAGGATGTAGTTGTTCCTGAGTCGCTCCATTATGGCATGCTCAGGCTTCCAAATGAAGAAGGGATGGAGCTGGAAGTATTTGGGTGATGGCAGCTCAGAAGTGGAATCAATGAGTTCAGGCTGAGGTGGATGACGCCACAAGGACACCATACTCATAAGATGCCGGACCGGTCGGGACCCTGGCCATCGACCCAAGGCTTCCAGCTCAGTCTTCATCCAGATGCGCTGTTGGAGAGAGCAGTTCCATTGGCTGACATCCTGGTCAGAACTGGGGGCAAAGGCAGGCTGGGCAGGTGCAGAGGAGGCTGCAGGCACATTTCAGAAACAGTAGTTAGTAAAGAATTGTGAGTAATATTATTGGCAAAACTTAGCCTGAAGTATATAATTAGGTTGCTGTTTATCAAAAAATAATAATTGTTCTTGTTACTGACTCGTGTCAATCTTCCATGTTTTCGCTATAGTGTCTGCCTAATGTCTCTGTTCCTGTTTTGTAGTTTATTTAGTAGACCTTGCTACACATGTATTTCGTTCATATTGTTTATGGACAATGAGATGGGAGTGGAACTTTGTACATGCCCTTTGGGCTTCGTTCCCTCCTAGCACTGTTTTTTTTAAATAATGTGCTAAATAAATAAAATAAACTAAACATATGAAGCTAAATGCTCTGCTCTCACATTGTAGCTTCCTGAGGGCTTGTTCAGAGGAGGCTGCAGGTAGACGTGCTGCAGGTAGAGGTGCAGCAGAGGCAGGCTGGGCTGGTGCAGAGGAGGCTGCAGGCACATTTCAGAAACAGTAGTTAGTAAAGAATTGTGAGTAATATTAATGGCAAAACTTAGCCTTAGGTAGATAATTAGGTTGCTGTTTATCATAATGAAGCTAAATACTCTGCTCTCACATTGTAGCTTCATGAGGGCTTGTTCAGAGGAGACTGCAGGTAGAGGTGCTGCAGAGGCAGGCTGGGCTGGTGCAGCAGAGGCAGGCTGGGCTGGTGCTGCAGAGGCAGGCTGGGCTGGTGCAGCAGAGGCAGGCTGGGCTGGTGCAGCAGAGGCAGGCTGGGCTGGTGCTGCAGAGGGTAAAGAAGATAGAAAGAAAATGTGATTACTCAGACATCTCAGACACAGTAGTTAGTAAAGAATTGTGAGTAATATTATTGGCTTAATTATTAGATAATTATAATCACATAACCTGAAGTAATTTTAACATTACAGAAATGCAGTCTAAATATATGTATTTACCAGGAGAGGCAGTCCCACAGGAACCATCAACTGGACTTGAACATGTAGCAGTCGCAGATGGTTTACTCCTCACTGTCAAAGGAAAGGAAAGTATTATAATCCTGAACCTGTTAATTATGTTTTGATTGAGCACAATAGCTTTATTAATGATAATACTTAATTTACCTGTTTTTTATAGTCAATTATAGTTATTAGGTTACCATTTATATAAAAATACTTGTTGCCTGATATCAATGGGACATAATCTGAAACGGTAGCCAAAAGTAAAAAGGTTGAATGATAATTACCATCCAGTTGAGGGACATACTCACCCACATCGATGATATGTTAAGACCTTGGGATATTAGTTAGTAGAACAAAAGAACACATCAAAACAGGCTAGAACACAGCCAAAATAATAAAATAACACACAACTCATAACTAGGGATGGGAATTGATAAGATTTGATCGATTTGATCAATGTATGTTATAAATTGGAAATGCAACAGAACTAAGCTGGTTAGAATAACATGCAACTTGACATTTCTAGAAAAATATAAAAACTGTAAAAGGAAATGTACTATACACTTAAATAAAATAATGTATTTGAGATAACTGGTTTTCGTTTCCCATCCCTACTCATAACAAGCCAGGCTTGGCTAAAACAAAAAAAGTTGTTGAATCCCAGTTTTGAATTAACCTCTCTCTGCACAGAAGGCTGGAGCTCTGACCACACCGGGTGGTGAATCTGAAAGCATGGAGAACAGTTTGTATTGTTAATGAACCTCAGAGCACTATGCAGAACCTGATTGACAAAACATGATCATGATAATTAAATCATGTGAAAAACATATAGCCTGTAAATTCACTTGATGGGGTCTGGAATTTGGATGGAGACAGACTCAACATCATCCTGTCCAAATCCTCATCCTCGTCCATTTCTGTCAAATGAAACAAGATAACTTGATAAATGACCAGTTGAAAACTATATAGTCAAGTTAGACCGCACTCACAAATTCTAACACTGCTGCTGTAATCCCATAAAGTTCAGTATATCAAAAAGCAGGGTAGCCGGACGAGCACTCTCAGGTTCAATGTTTTTAATGGCAGCCTGAATAGATAGCAGACATGTTTCGGACAATGTCCTTCTTCAGTGATATGGCTAGTGAGAGTGCTGATCCGGCTACCCTGCTTTTTGATATACAGTTGAAAACTATACCATGCAAACCATGAATATGTATGCTGATCACTAACCTGGATAGTTGGAAGTGGTGGTTGAGGTGGCTGTCCGGGTTGTTGGCACAGAGTGGTACCCAGGGACAGGGGAGCTGAGCTGGCTCTGCTGCTTCATCAGGTACTGCTTCAGCCGGTGCATTTGGCTGTTGGGAACACACTTTGTGTGCAGGATGAAAGCAGCAAAGCCATCAGCCCTGTTTTTCCAAATTTCCCCCCACGTTGCGTTGGTCATCCTCCCAAAGCCCACTACATTTTCATCCTCTGTTGCCACAGCAGCTGGAGTTGGCCTCTCTGCCAGGTACCTACGGAGGTCTTCGAGCTCTTTAAACCCCCAGCAGTACTGCAGGAAGGACAAAAGGCTGTCCTTGCTGGGGCCCACAGGGTTGAACTGACCTGCCTCTTCCTCCTTTTCAACCTTGTTGATGAGGTACAAGCTGTAGCCCACATCATTTTCAAGGAGCCACCGGAAAGACTTGCCCTTGTATTTTCCAAACTGGAGGGTGTATTCCCCCAACACCTCCAGTTTGTCAGAGACGTCCCCCCCTCGCTCAAGGACCACCTTGCGGGCATTAGCCATCACCACCTCCTCTTTCAGTGCTGCAGACTTGTCTTGCAAGGAGGGATCATCTTTGATCCTCCTTGCTTCCTCAGCGGGGTCCTGCCGTAGATGTCCAGATGGACCCTTCCTGAAAGAGACGTCCTTCCGTCCAGGGAAGAAGTTGAACTTCTTCATTATTGCCTGTACAAAGCAAAACATCATGCATATTATAATTAAAATCACATCACGTCTCAGTCCAGCTGCCCAGCTCCCGTACACTTGCCCACTAGTCTGACTGCAAATCCAGAGCCTGCAGAATAATGAAAGACCCCCACCACCCCAATAACAGCCTGTTCCAGCTGCTGAGGTCAGGCAGACACCTGCGAACCCCAGCTACTAGGATGGAGAGG
The DNA here is from genome assembly GCF_963971535.1 of Notolepis coatsorum. Taxonomy (NCBI): domain Eukaryota; kingdom Metazoa; phylum Chordata; class Actinopteri; order Aulopiformes; family Paralepididae; genus Notolepis; species Notolepis coatsorum. Next base: position 47,209 of record NW_028172975.1, on the reverse strand, counting down.
CTCAGCTTCTTCCCCCAGGCCATCAGAGCCTTGAACAATGAACATTGAGTGCCACAGAACACTGAACTATCCACACATGAGCACACACACGACATGCACGATCACACACAGCCGCAGCCACTTTAACACATGCCGCACACACCCACTTATGGCCAAAAGGAAAGGCCACTTTAAATTAGTATAACAACAGTAACAGTGTATTGCACTACCAAAGCTACCTAGCATGTCCTATATGCTCTGTAAATATTTTGTATGTACAGATACCGAGATGGCACACCATGTTACCTGTTACCTGTTTATTGCACAATGTTGTTTTTATTGGATTCTATTATATGTTGTAACACTGTATTGCACATCGTTGCGGGCAAGACCACCCGCATTTCATTGTATACTTGTATGCCGTGACAAATAAAACTCTTGACTTGACTGTCCTGATATGATTATGATGTGTGTGCCTGCCTATACAGTGCGTATATACATGTATGGGCTTTGATTTGTCCCTGTACACTGTTTTTATTTTTTATATTATATAGATGCATGAATGCCTAGTGAAGTGGATGTACAGAATATGTTTTAAATTGTTTTTAGATTAGCTTTAATGTCCTTCTATTTTTCTGTTTGTTTTTAAACATCTATCCCAGGGACTACAACTGAAAACTAGCAACCCTGCTAATGTTGGCATATTTACAGTTCTTTTTATTTGTATTCATTTATAAATGTTGATTGGTATGCACTGTCCCTGATCAAATAAACTGAGTAAAAAATAAAAGCATAGCCGATATAGTGAGATAGATAGATATGAGGACACAATGTATTAATAATATAATACAATTAAACTTTGCAAACTCCCATCTTACATGGTAACGTTATATGATAGATCTGCTGTAGCAGATACAGTGTCTTTATTCATTCTAAATGTACACTACGGACAAAAAAATAAACTATGACAGGATGAAATGTGAAGAAAAAGAAACACGACTCACCTTCACGGTAAATCAATTGGGATCTCTTCCAAATCGCCAACACAAAGCCAATAACACTTTAACCTATTGGTAAACAAACGTATTGTTTGTTACACTATTTGTGTCATATTTATAGTCTTCTTTACTAGATTACATTTGGGGGGAAACGCGACACACTTTCACTCGGTAAAAATCAATTGGAGTCTCTTCCAGATGTAGATGTAGAAACAGCGTCAACACTTTAACCTATATTGGTAAACAAAGATATTGCTGCAAATATACAATATGACTGCTGTTGTGACAGTGTGTTGTGACAGTGTTTAGGATCTTATTTATTAGTTTAACTCACCTTCAAAACGTTAGTTTGCTGCTATTCGAAAGGCAACCGGCTCATACTTCCGCGTTTCAAAACACGACTCGAGTACATCCAGATGTTGAAACAGAAACAGCGTCAACACTTTAACCTATATTGGTGAACAAAGATATTGCTGCAAATATACAATATGACTGCTGTTGTGACATTGTTGGGATCTTATACTGTAGTTTACATTTGAAAAAAAAACGAACTCAATCACTCGGTAAATCAATTCAATTGGAGTCTCTTTAAACAGCGGCAACACAAACCCAATAACCTATTGGTAAACAAACGTATTGTTGAAAATATACAATATGACTGCTGTTGTGACAGTGTTTAGGAATCGGATCTTATTTAGTAGTTTAAACTCACCTTCAAACGTTAACAGGTTTAAAAAAAAACACGACTTTCTCCAGCAGCTGCAAAACGGATATCTTCTTCTGTTCTTCTTCTCCTAAATGTGGATACAGCGGCGCAGCATCCACAAACTCGCACCAGCGCCACTAATGGCCAAAATAATACATGGTTTTGTAAACAGGGAGTGGATGGAGGTTAAGGGAATGGATCGATGTTAAGAGACGAGTGGATGGACGTTAAGGCCAACTACTCCAGGGTCCCGCGCGGGAGGCCCGGGTTCGATTCCCGGCCAATGCATGAGCCATTTTTAAGCATAGCAAAATCTAGACAAAAGACAGAAAGAAGGTTGTTGAGATATCAGTGCTTTACACTTGCAATCTATGAAGACTGCATTATTAGATCTCTGAAAGAGGCAACAGCAGTAACCAGATCTACTACCACTTTGGAATGGACTTGAACTGCCGGCCATTTTTCAGTTTCTAGGTCACAGAGAAATTGAGGACAGAGGAAGGGACACTTGTTTAATCTTTGACTGCAACACTGGTTCTCTCACTGGTGGAATTTGGGGAGTCAAAAGTCACATAAGTAGAGCATTGGTGGTTCAGTGGTAGAATTCTCGCCTGCCACGCGGGAGGCCCGGGTTTGATTCCTGGCCAATGCATGAGCCATTTTTAAGCACAGCAAAATCTAGACAAAAGACAGAAAGAAGGTTGTTGAGATATCAGTGCTTTACACTTGCAGTCTATGAAGACTGCATTATTAGATCTCTGAAAGAGGCAACAGCAGTAACCAGATCTACTACCACTTTGGAATGGACTTGAACTGCCGGCCATTTTTCAGTTTCTAGGTCACAGAGAAATCGAGGCCAGAGGAAGGGACACTTGTTTAATCTTTGACTGCAACACTGGTTCTCTCACTGGTGGAATTTGGGGAGTCAAAAGTCACATAAGTAGAGCATTGGTGGTTCAGTGGTAGAATTCTCGCCTGCCACGCGACAGGCCTGGGTTCGATTCCCGTCCAATGCATGAGCCATTTTTAAGTACAGCAAAATCTAGACAAAAGACAGAAAGTAGGTTGTTGAGATATCAGTGCTTTACACTTGCAATCTATGAAGACTGCATTATTAGATCTCTGAAAGAGGCAACAGCAGTAACCAGATCTACTACCACTTTGGAATGGACTTGAACTGCTGGCCATTTTTCAGTTTCTAGGTCACAGAGAAATTGAGGACAGAGGAAGGGACACTTGTTTAATCTTTGACTGCAACACTGGTTCTCTCACTGGTGGAATTTGGGGAGTCAAAAGTCACATAAGTAGAGCATTGGTGGTTCAGTGGTAGAATTCTTGCCTGCCACGCGGGAGGCCCGGGTTCGATTCCCGGCCAATGCATGAGCCATTTTTAAGCACAGCTAAATCTAGACAAAATACAGAAACTATTGCCCCAATCCCCGCGAGATTAAATCCACGGGTGCCCCTCGGCGTGGGGAAGCTTTTCCTAAATCACTTCCCGCCTCGAAAACAAGGGGAAAAGGTCGGTTCGCGACCCCGACCGTTTCGCGTGATTTTGAAAACGCTGTATATAGTGAGCCTATTATAGGATCCACGCGAGATTTCTACCGTGGGTACATCTCTGCGTCCCGCAACTATTCCCAATTCATATGTGGACCCGAAAACGCTTAGAAAAAGAAACGCGACAAGGGTCAATAAAATCGTCGAAACGTAAACGCGTGCCACGGGCGCCGCGTGATTCCGTTCCGCGTGGAAATATTCGCGGACATAGGGAAGACCGTGGGACACCTTTTTGCAACCGGATATGTGTCTCGAATTTGCTCCCACGCGGCGCGCAAAATCCAGCAAAAAAGAAACGGACATGGCCAAACGAAAAAAGGTCGCTCCTGGGGGGGCCTCTCCCCCAAGGCCCTCGAAAAACGGCCTTCCTCCGGTATGTCATGCGGAGGGGGGTACTGACAGACAGGTTCCATCCCTATAGTATGGACAGAGGTCTCCGGGTGGCTCCGGAGGCCTGGAGAGAGGCTGAAAACCCGCGTTTCGTGCCCGACCGACGGGAGCCTCATCTCGGATCGGATTTTTCCGACGAAGACCCCCAAATCATGGACGCCCCGAAAATTTTTAAAAACTCAGAAACGTTTTTTAATACGTTTTTTTTTATATATATTTTTTTTATATAAAAAACTTTTTTTTGAAAAAAAAAAGTCAAAAACATTGTATTTCGGTCCCATTTAGGGGAAAGTGGTCCAGGGTGGTCGGATCGACCCGGGGACAAAACCGACCACCCCGGCCCGTCGGCGCGGAGCCCCGGGCCCCAGTGAACGCATCGGACACCCACACAGACCGAATGGAAAACGTGACCTGCCTTGGCAGGGCCCCCGCCGGCCCGCCTAACAGCCGGTGTTCTGGCGGACGGTTCCTACCGCCTGCAGGTTCGCCTCTATGGTCGGGGATACATAAGGGTGGCGCGCGCCATCCGTCTTCCCCAGCCAGCCCTCGTACAGCGAGACTAAGTCGGCCCGTCTGACCTGGTAGTCCGATAACCTCGGTCGCGGCGGTCTACCTGGGTTGCTTGGTAGGTTTCAACGCAACTCCTGGTTCCGCCCGGCCTCAGGTAAACACATTTTCACGAATCCTCCCCCAAACTCCGTATTCTACCTCCAGTTCCCGTACAAATGGTCGCGTTGAGCGCTGTGGCCCTAGCCGAAGGCAGTGAAGCCTCTTAATCACATGTGTGGACAGTGCGACTTTCAGCAGGGTTGTTTGTGCAGTGATAACAGTGCATGTGTGGTCAGCGAGGCAAGGCTGCCGGAGCGACGGTGCATCGCCTCGCTTCCAGGGGCACGGCGTCCCCGGGTGCCGTAGGCAGGGTTCCGCGTCGGCCCACCTCGGTTGGAGGTACCTCCTAGTCCTGTACAAAGAGTTGTGTTGAGTGCTGCCGCCCCAGCCGTAAGCCCGGTGAAGCCTCGGTCACGCGTGCCGACAGTGCGACTTTCAGCAGGGTTGTTTGTGCAGTGATAACAGTGCACGTGTGGTATTCGGGGCAAGATCGCCGCGACGAAGGTGCGCAGCGCCTCGCTTCTCGGGTCACGTCTCTCGAAGGCGTCCCCGGGTGCCGGTGGCCGGGTTCCGCGTGGGCCCACCTCGGATTGGAGGCTACCTGGTTGATCCTGCCAGTAGCATATGCTTGTCTCAAAGATTAAGCCATGCAAGTCTAAGTACACATGGCCAATACAGTGAAACTGCGAATGG